>NW_020837979.1:11454302-11457573 GCF_003676395.1 Aethalodelphis obliquidens | reverse complement strand
GGGGGGGGGGGGGGGGGGGGGGGGGGGGGGGGGGGGGGGGGGCTGACAGAGCACAGGGAAACCCAGTTTTGAGTCCTCCCGTGGCCACTCTCTCACACCTGCCCCTCCCCCTCACTCTCTCCTCCCTCAGTGCAGCCACTCGCCCCTACTCCCCAGCCCCCAGCCTCACCCGGCTTCCAGCCGAGCTACACAGGTGCCCAGACTAATCTGTTAGGCCATGACTTTCAGGAAGGCTCCCCACACGACCAATGCCAGGACACACTCCAGACGGTTCTGGCTGGCCGGGGCCCTTCTCTGTCCATGCAGCTCTCTTTTCCACGGATTCACCACGGGAAAAATCCAGTCGGCCCAGTCTGGCTCTTCACCACCACCTTCCTTCCGCACTCAGAAGGCAACAGGCTCCAACGTCACCTGAGAAAGTTACCGACTTCTCACAAACCTCAGCTGCTGTCCCCTCGTTTCCCTCCTCCCAGCAGGCCTGGGTGCAGTACAGTCATCCTAATTCCAAGGCCGAGAAGAAACTGGGGCTCAGAAGGTGTCAGTCGCTTCCCGAAACCACAGGGCTGAGACCCCTCTGTGCTCCTCGCCTGGAGGCCTTCCCACTTCACCTGTCTTGAACACCATGAGCTCCTGAGGAACAAGGGCCAGGTTCTCTTTTTTGTGTGACAAACAAGGCAACAACGAGAGGACGGAGCTAGGTAAACAGTTAAGAGGAACAGTCATTGGTTCTGTGTCTGTTTTTAATCTATCCTGTTGCTGAAATTCATTAAAAAAAAAAACTGAACTTTGTACCCCTTGGCAGACGGCACGATGCTGTCCTCTTAAAAGGCACTGAAAGAGCAAAGACGCAAAGCAAGTGAGGCCCAGACACAGGCGGCAGCCAGCTGGAATGTTCTGGGATGTTCTCACCCCGGTTCCTTCCTGAGGTGGCGAGCTCTCTATGGAGTGGAGCTCTGTGTTTGTTGTTTCTTTCTGCGTGGAAGATGTGTGATTACCGCCAGCACAGGACCAGCAGAACCGTGACTTACATTTTCCGACGTAATGCGATTTATGTACTATTTATGTTTCACGATCTATGTCATTCCTGACCGTCCCCAAAACACTTTCCACCCGGAATATTGGTACATTGGCACGGAAGGTGGAGACACAGCACTGACTGCCCTCCCACGCAGTTTTATACACATCATCTGCTCAGAGCGAGGCACGGCAAAAGGGAAGAGGAAGCTCCAAGGCCCCGGGGTTGGCTTTACCCGCGGCAAGTGACCTGGGTCACATTCAGACCCTCAGTGCCAGGCCCCAAGGTGGCGGTCATCCGCCATTGTAATCAGGGCTCCAGGAACCCCAGTCCTCAGAGACTGCCTCAGCACCAAGGTTCACCCTAAGCCCAGATTTATCGTCTTGATTTCTTAAGTTGTGAGGTTTCTGGACGAAGTGAAGAGATAACCGAGTTTTGGAAATTCACTGTTGAACTCCAGTCACTGCCCCTGGGCAGCTCCTGCCACGGCCTGCCCTTCAGCTCCGAGCCTTCGGCCACTCCCGACCCAGCAGCCGTGAGGAAGAGGTGACACCCGCGGACCCCCTGAGAGCAGTCCTTCATCTCTCCTCATTCACACAAGGCAGTCCTGCTGGGTGGCTTTCCCAGGCCAGGGGCCCTCCAGGCACTCAGGTGAGCAGCCAGCCACGTGAAAAGAATTGCATCACAGGCCAGTGTGATAAGATCAGTCACAGAGGTATGCATGAAATATAAGTGACGCCCCAAGCCAAGTGAGAGGAAGTCTTTGTGAGGCGGAGGTGGCCCTGTTAAAGGAATGAAGGAAAGATAGAAAAGACAGAACGAGAACGCTGCAAAGGGCACTCCCAGGCCCAGGTACTGCCCGGAGTGTGACGTCCAGCATGTATCCACTAACCCTACCTGGGCCTCTGCTTGATAATGAGGCCAAGACCTTTGTCTGCACATCAGAGCTGGCTGAGGCCTTCATTTGTTTACACTTTAATCCTAATCTGATCCTGGCTGGAAGGGAAGCTCTTCTCCTTTCATGCTTTCGAACAGTGGCTTTCCACCTACCAAGTCCCAACAAAGCATTTAGGAATACAATGAAATAAAAGAGAAAATCTCAAAGCGCATCTAACATAGTAAGTATTATTTCTTGAAACTCTTATTTCAATTATATACATGTGTGGATGAGTGTGTAAATTGGATCATAATGTAAAAAATATTTCTTACTGAGGTTGTGGTTTTAAGTTTAAGAAACGTTGCTTTAAGGGAAAACATCCATCAACTATTAAACAAATGCTCTCCAGAACTGTATCTTGTTCTAGGGGAGAGAAAAAAGCAAGACTTGGTTCCTGCGCTTAAGCTCCGGATCCGGGGGTGAAAAGACAAACACACCACTAGGACCGGATGTGAAAAACCACACTGACAGAGGGGCGTGCCCAGCGCCTGCCAAGCCACCGCCTTGCCCAGGGTCCCAGTGCTTCCAACTGGGCGTTGGGGTGTGAATACAGAGCTGCAGGGGTTGGTGTGGCCACCCGGGGCCAGGGGCTTCTCAGCAGGTGCTGGGGAAGGACGCAGGGGCAACGGTGCCAGGCAGGAATGGAAAGATTCTGAGAAGCGGCCAGCTGAGGATGTTCCCCTGTGGGAGATGTGGGATTATTCCTATTGTTTCAAAAAGGGGATGACATGGGGCAGGGGCCGAGGTGGGGTTGGGGGAGGGCAGGCAGCAGCTTGAGGACCAGATGTTGCGTTTGTCCCTGGTTCAAGGATTCTTCAGGGTTTTTTTTTGTTTTTTTTTTTTTTTTGCGGTACACGGGCCTGTCACTGTTGTGGCCTCTCCCGTTGCGGAGCATAGGCTCCGGACGCGCAGGCTCAGTGGCCATGGCTCACGGGCCCAGCCGCTCCGCGGCATGTGGGCTCTTCCCGGACCGGGGCACGAACCCGCGTCCCCTGAATCGGCAGGCGGACTCTCAACCACGGCCCCACCAGGGAAGCCCCTATTTTTATTTATTTTTGAAATTTGAAATGTTACAATGGTTCCAAAGGCAAGTCAGAACAAAAAGCTGTTTCAGGGCTTCCCTGGTGGCGCAGTGGTTGAGAGTCTGCCTGCCGATGCGGGGGACACGGGTTCGTGCCCCGGTCTGGGAAGATCCCACATGCCCCGGGGCGGCTGGGCCCGTGAGCCATGGTCGCTGAGCCTGCGCGTCCAGAGCCTGTGCCCCGCAACGGCAGAGGCCACAACAGTGAGAGGCCCGTGTACCGCAAAAAAAAAAAAAA
>NW_020837979.1:11340591-11454202 GCF_003676395.1 Aethalodelphis obliquidens | reverse complement strand
AAAAAAAAAAAAAAAAAAAAAAAAAAAAAAAAAAAGCTGTTTCAGAGAAGTGTCATTCCCCTCATTTCCTTTATTCTTTCAATCCTGTTCCCACTATGCCGTGCAGGTAACTAATCTCATTAGGGTTTTTTTGTTTGTTCCTTTTTCTGGTCCTTTTTCCTTGAATAAATAGGTTATTGAAAGTTATCTGAGTGGAGGTTATTTCCTCCACTCAAATGATATTCTTAAGACCATGTTCTTTTGAGACCAGATTCTCAGGACCCTAGTCATCTTTGCACTTCAGTTTGGGAGGCATTGCAAGCAGGAGCTCCATGACAGTGGGGTTAGTTGGTGCTAATTCTCAAGGGATTAGTCATGGTGAGAATGAGCTGGCGTAAATCCTTGCCCAGGTCCCAAAGGTATCTCTATGACTGATAATGGAGCCACAGCCCCCATTCCTGCTACTTGGGAGCTCCTGCTACTCCGAGGCTGAAGCGAAAGTTTTGTGCCCTAATGAAGCATCCCCACCGAGCCCACCGCGGCCTCCTGAGAGGGTAGCAATGCCAGGCTGCCTGAATAAAAAAATATAAGATTGGATTTTTAGAAAACCACCCTCAGTGGTTTGCTTGCAAAACCACACCAAGCAAGTGCAGCATCCCTGGGACCTTAGCTCTTGATGGGAAAACAGCACTTTATGCTTCTTATCCTTATTTCTCGGTAAGATCTGAGGAATCAAGGTTGAAAGGTCCCTGGCTACTTCTCCGTAGGACCTCATGTCAAGGAGTAAAACCGGAGTAAATAAAAGTGCACAGCCAGAGGGAGATGGCCAGAGGAAGCGAACACCACAGCTGGCGGTATTCATTGGAAAAAGCAGTAGGAGGAGAGGATCCTTACTCGGAGTCAGGCTGTCTGCAAGTCAGCTCCGAGGCTGTGACTCACCGCGAGGAAAAGGAGTGCCCTGTATTCCGGGCGAGGCTGCTTGCTCCAAACGGGATCGGTGGCCAGGGAAGGAAATGAAGCAATCCAAGAGTAATCAGCAGCTGCGGGGCAGAGCGAGCTGGAAGCCCAAGTCATCCCCAACTACTGTAGCTTGATATTGACCCTGTGCCTCCAAGGGACAAACAACACGAAACAGACGGGATTCGGGTGAGAAAGGGAGTCGGGCCCTATCCTGGGCAAGTAGTTTCCCCCCGCTTCTGCGCCCCTTAGTTTCTCATTGTAAGATGAAGGGGCAGACCTGGCAGTCAGGACCCCAACTCAGCCCAGGGTCATGTTTTATTTTTTCCCAATTAGAAAAACAAGTGAACGGAGGTGCTTTTGCACAAGGCTGGGCTTCCGGTTCACCATCGCCGCTGTAATTCCCCACCGTCTCGCCCTAAATCGGCATCACAAATTGAGGCTCACCGCCTGCCTCTGAAGTTATTTGAAACGGCAACTCCTGGACAAAGCAGCCCCCCGAGTTTTTTTTTCAGCTCTGGGGCTCTAGGATTCTATGCCCTGGAAAAAACAGATTTTTGAATAGTGAGTAGAAACGGGGCAAGCAGGCTGCCCTGGGATGAGACGGAAATGATCCTTCGCCCCAGTATGCTAGAGAGGGGGATCGTGGCAGGGCGCCAGGGCTGAGCATACGCCATGCAGAAGCGACACAGCTTAGAGAGAATTCAAAACAGCATTTTTTTACAGCCTCCTGGTGCATCCTGTTTCTCTAGGGCTGCCACCGCCGTCAGCAAGTGGGCATCACGCCCAAACTGCAGTGGGCAGTGAGGGATAGGTACCCATCTGTCCGGTTTCCTGAGCAGGTAGCTGGGATCCTGGTGCCCAGGCTCCGGCTGCCCTCTGCTGGGCAAGCACAGAAGCTGCTTCCCAAGGGAAGGAGGCGCCCCTCTCCTGGAGTCCCCGCATCTGGGAGGTGGGAAAGGTCTTCCGCTTTTCTGCCACCTTCCAAGGAAGGCTGGGGAGAGTATCAGTGCCTCCTACAAAGTCTCCAGTAAGACAGTCTCAGGTCACTTAAGTCTTCTACATTTAATGAGAATGATTTTTCTGACATAGGGTCTGACCCAATGATGTGCCCAATAAATATTAATGGAATAAATAACTAGCTCAGCAGTTACCCAAGGTAGAAACCGCTCCTGGCTTTGTTCGGGAGAACATTTCCAGTTTATTGTCCCTCTTTGTGAAATTCCTGTCTCTAGTAGGTCCTTCTACCTGGCTCTCCCAGTTCCAAGCTGCTTCTACTGGAGATCCAACCTGGCCTTCTTCCTTCGGGATCCTGGAGGCTTCTCTCTTCTAATCCCTCAACCCAGCTCCCGGTTCCCAGCGGAGATGCTTACAAATCACGTCGGATCTCGTTCACAGCTTCTCCCCTTTCTCTCTCTCTTTAAATGTTTCCTTCTGTGTTCCTTTTGGACACCGGGATTCTCATCTGGCCTATAGTTCCTTGGACTTAGAGATTTTCTCTTTTTCCCGAAGCAGCCCCAGGCCGGCTTCTCTTTCCCTCATTAATTATTAACTGTTGTTACTTGACACTTGCAAATAACACGGGCCTGGAGAAAGGGCTGGAAAGGACCTGTGGGACCCCCTGGAGTGAGCCTGGGAGAGGGCCTGGGGTAGGGCCTCAGGTCCAGGCAACTTAAGAGTATGATCGGTGAACCCTGAACTTTTCTTCAAGCCTGTCTCAGGTGTTAACTAACCAAACCATACTTAAGTGTGTGTGTGTGTGTGTGTGTGAGTGTGAGTGTGTTCCTTAAGTTTTTTCCTATTATGCCTATTTCTCTTACAACTTGTTCTTCCTAATCAATAATAGGGATCTAACTTTTTTTTAAGCTAGGTGACATATGTGGTGTTTAAAAAGTAAACTGAGGCATATTACAATTTTTAAGAATTTATTTGAGCAAAAATCGATTCTAATCTGGCAGGTAGAAAGGAGCCCCAAGTAGCTGTACAAAATGAAAAACTTGTATAGGCACAGAGGAGCAGGAACAAGAAGTTATATCGGGCAAAAAAGCAGATTGGTTATTGCAACGTTACTTCCCTTTAGGGGTCGGCAGGCAGAGGTCGACCAGGCAGCTGACCTCCCTACTGCTGGTCAGGCAATTCCTGATTGGCTGGGCTAACATTCCATTTCAGGGAGAGCCAAAAGTATAAATAAGTTTCAGTTTGGTGACGTGGGGTTTAGCATGAGCAACTCCATCTTGGGCATGTCATCTTGTTTTTAACAGTTGGTAGGAAAAATTCAAAGGACTGAACAGAGTCAGTAGAAAGTTGTGCTCACTCCCAGTCCTTTCCCCATGTCCCTTGCCCACAGAAAGCCTGCTGCCATTTTCTTGTGCATCCTTATAGAAATAGTACTATGAACATATGAACATATGGGTATAGTCAGTCAATATTTACTGAGTACCTGCTATGATCCAAACACTGTTGTTGCCCAAAATATACAAAAATTCTTGCTCTAGGGAACTTGCATTCTGATGAGAGGTGAGGGGATCGGGCAACAAATGCGATAAACCAGTCAAATCTATGATATATGTTGATAAGTGCAATAGAAAAAACGTAAGCAGGGTCAGAGAGCTGGGATGTGGTCCTGACTGCCCTTCCCCTCTGCTGCCCCGGCCGCACCCTGAGAACCTGGGGCTGCCCTGGGTGGGTCATGCCTTCACCACACTCCTCAGGTGCTGGGGGGTGTGCCCTGCATGACCAGGTGGGGCTGTAGCAGGTCCTGGGGGGTCAGCTGGAGAGCCTCCAAAGCAGGTGATGGGCTGGGGGCTACTCATCTTCGTTTATCCTGGGTCACAGTTTATGAATATTTTTCTGGCTTTAAGTAAATGTTACCAGAATTCTCTACATCAGTAGTTCTCAAAGTGTGGTCTACGGACCAGCAGCTTCAGGACCAGCATCGTCTGGGAACTTGTCAGAAATGCAAATTCTTCAGCCCCCTCCCCCAGTCCCACTGGGTCATGTACTCTAAGGTTGCAGTCCCGCAATCTGTGGGGTTTTTGTTGTTGTTGTTTTGTTTTGTTTTTTGGCCGCATCACACGGCTTGTGGGGTCTTATTACCCGACCAGGGACTGAACCCAGTTCCTCAGCAGTGAGAGCTCGGAATCCTAACCACTGGACCACCAGGGAATTCCCACTGAAATCTGTTTTAAATAGCCATAACATCTGCTCTACAGAAATGCTTTACCAATTCACATTCCTAACAGCTATGGTCAGAAGCACACATATTCTAGAGTTATGCAGTTAAAAAAAAATCTTTTCCAAATTAAATCCTAGGCTAGGGATAGAGATTATATATTAGCGAGTAAAAGATAAATCGACTTTAAATGGAGTATAATCTATAAAAATTTTGAATCATAAACATAGAAGTAAAAGATAAATCTTATAGCTCAATTATTTGAAAATAAGGATCAATTCATTTGATTCTTGAGGACTTAATCTAACCAATCTGTCATGTAAGAATATTCCTTCAACTTGATGGGTGACCTAGTCCTGAATTCCTACCCCTAAATTCTATGTTATTAAAAAACAACAAAAGTTGGAAATAAATGAGGAATAATTAAAAACTGACAATGTGGGTTGTTAAAATACAAATAAACGTAATATACATTTCTGTTCCTCTTTACACTTTCCAGAAGAAGAAGCGAGTGGTATTGATGGTCGTTAGGCTATATTCTAGGCAGTGTGGAAAGCACTTGGTACGTAATTTTATCACAGCAGCACAAACAAGAAACTATCAGAAGAATATTTTTGGCTTTCATTTACCGATGAGCAAACAGGCTCAGGAAGCTTAAGGATCTTGCCTGGTATACACCTAGCAAATGAGAGGATCTGGAATTGGATTCTTTCATCTCAGTCTGTGCTCATTTTACTGAAAGCCACATTTGTAGATAATGGTGCTTATCTGAGCCTAATCCCTGGAGTACTAGGATTCTTTGGACAGAGAGGCTTAGGGCGGTCAGGAGGAAGATAAGTCTTGGCCAGAGTCCATCTCACAGAGGGTCAAGTGGGATCCCAGACACACCTTGCGGCTATTTGGCCAGTCTTGCTTCCCTTACCAGAGGAATAATGTCTATTATGGTAGGAATGGCCAGTCGGAGTCCTGGAAAGGGCCTCCTACAGCCAAGATAATAACCTAAAAACAATTCCGTGCCCCGGAGGACATTGCAGAAATTAGTTCCATAAAGATCTGAAAGATGCAGGGCTAGCGATTTCTACAGCAACTGTATTTACCTTACCTGTCTGGTCAGTGTCACAGGCCAGCGGTGGTGGGGAATAAAGGTCAGTCAACACAGACATCCCCTGGGTGTGGAATCGCCTACCTCCGCCCATAGCACTTCCGCCAGGAGAGAGGGCACCCACACTCAAGGGGAGGGAGTTACACAGGGAAGGCATGTACAACAGGGGGTGGACTCTTGGGGGGCCACCTCGGAATTCGGCCTGCCACCCCTCCCCCCACTTAGAGCGCGGCTGCCAGCTCTAAGCTCTTTAGCTGAGTCACAGCCTGGGCGTCATCCATGGTACCACGCTGGACCCCTTTTGTCTTGGTGTCGCCCTGCACAAGGGCCACAAGGATCTGGCACCTCTGACTTTTCACTTTCACTCTCTGTGTGAGTAATAAACTGCCTAATCTGAAAATGGGCTCATTCTTTCTTTCTTTTTTTTTTTTTTTGTGGTACACGTGCCTCACTGTTGTGGCCTCTCCCGTTGCGGAGCACAGGCTCCGGACGCGCAGGCTCAGCGGCCATGGCTCACCATGCCCAGCTGCTCCGCGGCATGTGGGATCTTCCCGGACTGGGGCACGAACCCGTGTCCCCTGCATCGGCAGGCAGACTCTCAACCACTGCGCCACCAGGGAAGCCCCTTATTCTGGTTTTTTTGTACTTAAAAAAAATTTCAAAATAAAACACTAAACTATAAAAGAAAGAAAGAAAGAAATCCTGAGGTTTAGGAGTTCCCTGGTGGTCCAATCATTAGGACTTGGCGCTTTCACTGCCGTGGGCCCAGGTTCAATCCCTGGTTGGGGAACTAAGATCCCACAAGCCTCGAGTTGCTGCCAAAAAAAAAAAAAAAAAAAAATCCCGAGGCTTGAAGCATCATCATTCCAGGGGCCAGGTAATAACGGAGTCCTGGACCAGGCCTCCTTAGTGAGTCTACCATGTCCATGGAGCCACCTGATGGTCATTTCCCCAATCCACAAATACAGAATTGCAATGGACATGCTTGACAGTCGGAAGAACCCCTACATGGTCCTTAGCCTGTGGGGAAGAGCTATGGCAGTGGGCAAGGTCAAGTGGAAACCTCTGAACCTGCTTCCCCTGACCAAAATCATAACTCACAAATAATCCCACATCCTGGGGGGGAGGGGAGTTGTGCCACCTATAAAGATGAAGGAATGTAGAGGTGAAGGTGCCTCTCAGACCCCTCTTTAATCACATCCACTTCAAGCACAAACCAGATGTATCCTAGCAGAAGACGGTGGACAACCGCAAAGGCAGCCAAAGAACAGCCCCAGTGTTCACAGCTGCCTCGCCGAAGAGGTACCCAGGTGTCTTCCTCAGGCAGAGGAACAGCATATCAGGGATGCAGTATGGGTCAGTGATCTGGCAAATTGCTCTTCTGCGTCCTTATCAGAGCCATTTGCAGTCTTGCCCCAAGGCATAAACCTCCCACCTTCTGGTTCTGGTCAAAGAGGGCTTGGGGTGGAATTAGGGTCCCTGAGAGCACATCAGGGTTAGGTTAAAAAAAAAAAATCATGCAGTGTCACGAGCAGGGGTAGAACAACCAAACGTGTTTACAAGGAATTGCATGCACATGCAACGCTTTTGGAACACAAACTCTACGAATTTGTGTTCACTTCTGGTACCCCTTCTCCTCCCTCAGGATGGACTGGGCAAGAGACCGTAACAACAACAATGAAAGGGGTTCATTCTGCAGGTCTTTTAGTCTATCTCCCAAGACCCAGCTTTCTCTCCTGCCCTGGGGCCTGATCACATCCTGTAGATATTTGCACTTATCATGTAAAACTTCCTCCCCAGCCTTTCTAAACCGGAAACCTGTTCCTTCCAGCCTAAAATGAAGCTGGGACCTCCAGCCTTTTCCTGTCTCCCCACCTGTTGGCCCTTAAGCTCTCCTCCCACCACCGCCAGCATTCCAGGAGTCCTTGACCCTCAGCCTGAGACTCAGCCTGTGCCTCCACATTTAACCTGCCCTGAGGCATTAATGTGAGTCCAGCAGACACAGGCAGATGCTTCAGAGCTGCCCAATTTCCTCTAAAGAATATTTTCACTTTTCTTCCTGGAGACAGCTTCTTGCTTATTTTCGGGCATGAGTAATCTTTCAGGCAGTCAGGTCATGAGTTATAATAAGCAGGAAAGTCTCTGGTTATTTAACAACCTAAGGTCTCCTCTTACTGTGTATTCTCTTTCTCCATCGTTTGTGCACGAGTACTTCGATCGGTAGTTAAGTCTGCCCATAGGGGAGTCGACTGTATTCCTCATACTACACCATTTTATA
Source organism: Aethalodelphis obliquidens (assembly GCF_003676395.1). Taxonomy (NCBI): domain Eukaryota; kingdom Metazoa; phylum Chordata; class Mammalia; order Artiodactyla; family Delphinidae; genus Aethalodelphis; species Aethalodelphis obliquidens. The sequence goes on along the minus strand of NW_020837979.1, from coordinate 11,446,714 downwards.
TAAGGGGCTTGAGCATCCCCAGGGGCTCCTAGAACCAGTCCCCCCAGGACACCGAGGAAGGACTACAGAGGGTGTGCCCCCAACAGAACTTCAGGAGATTCTAAAGAATGTACTTTGGACAGGAGGAAAGCAATCCAGAAAAAAGATCGGAGATGCCGGAAAGAATGAAGAACATTGACAGTGTAAAACAATAATACTGTCCGCTGGGCTTAAAAGAGCAAGATGAACACGTAAGAGGGAGAGGAAGTGAGGTTCATATATTCAAATATCCTTGTGTGGTTTGAAGGACCATAAAGCTATTCATTGTAGATTTTACTAAGTTAAATATGAATGTCAAAATATCAGGGTAAAAATTATTAAGCTGAAAATATGTCCCATACTTGTAAAAATTAAGAAAGTAATTAGAAAGAATATTTAATTGATCCAAAAAAAGCCAGAGAGGAATAAAAATAGAAAAGAAAGCACAAACTAAGATGGACAAAATAATCCAAAGAGAGCGCTGATTACCATATAAATTGTAAAAGAGTATATAAAATACAAATAACTAAAAACATTAATTTAAAAAGGACAAGAGGGAACTCCTTGGCGGTCCAGTGGTTAGGACTCGGTGCTCTCACTGCAGGGACCAGGTTCGATCCCTGGTCAGGCAACTAAGTTCCCACAAGCCACTCGGCCAAAAAAACAAACAAAAAACAGATTGTCAGAATGGATTATAGAAATCGTTATACTGCTGACAAGAAATATCTAAAGGTTTAATTTTCAGAAAGATCTAAGGTAGAGGAATGCAAAAGGATATACTTGTATTTAGACAAACTAAGGGAAAGAAAGCAGATGTAGCCATGTTATTATCAGGCAAAATAGAATTTAATGCAAAAAGCATTACTACAGATAAAGAGGATCACTCCATTATGATAAAAGGTTTATTACGCCAGGAAAATAAAGCAAATACAAACTTGTGTGAGCCTAACTAAATAGTCAAAATACTGTATATAAATGGAAATGGACAGAACTACAAAGAGAAATTCACAATGCTACTCTCCATGAATTTTTTTTTTTTAATTTGGCTGCCCTACGTGGCTTGTGAGATCTTAGTTCCCCGACCAGGGATTGAACCTGTACCCTGGGCAGTGAAAGTGGGAGTCCTAACCATTGGACTTCCAGGGAATTCCCTCCATGGGATATTTGACACATTACTTTCTGCAATATTCAGATCAAGACGTTACTCTATTGACTAAACTCTGCAACCAAGAAGCTTAACTTTGGGGCAGAAATAGAACAACAGTGAATCTCATAGGGAGCGTTTATGAAAAAAGATCCCACAATGTTATTTTCATCAGATCTCAAAAGACTGATTCACTCTCTGATTCAATTAAATTAGAAAGTATTAACCAGCTCTTGCACTCTCCTGTTAGTGAAGGGCGGTGGCTGTTCCGTGGAATGCAGATAACCTCTGCCGGCACAGGGAACATCTCCCTGCCTCTCCCTTTCCCCTTGCCTCCAGTGCCCGAGCTCGCCAGCATGTCCGTGGTGCCACAGACGAACAAGGGCAAGACTCTTGCCAAGAGAATTAATGTGCCTAGCAAGTATATTAAGCACTCTAAGAGCCGAGATTGCTTCCTGAAATGTGTGAAGGAAAATGATAAGAAAAAGAAGGAAGCCAGATAGAAGGGTACTTGTGTTCAACTGAAGCGCCAGCCTGCTCCACCCAGAGAAGCACACGTCATGAGAACCAATGGAAAGGAGTCTGAACTGTTGGAGCCCATTCCCTACGAATTCATGGCATGATGGGTGTAAAGAAAATAAAAGACTTGGACTCTACAATGCTTCTCTTAATTGACTGGAAATGTTGTGTCCCCTCCCCCAAAGAAATATTTAAAGCACATTTTAATTGTGTTCAAATTCAGTGGGTGACGTCTTTATTTTTCAAATGTAGTGGTTTTGCCTCCTGAAAGATGTGAGGTAGTTTGTTGTGCGATAACTCCATTGGTTAATAAACGGCCAGATATTATTTATAAAATAAAATAATAATAATTAAAAAAAGAAGTACAGCTCTGTTGCAGCCAGATTTCAGCGCATGAGGGAGGAACTTGATAAAATTGGCAAGAGGAGGACTGTAGAAGGGGTTTTGACTGTCCCTGAGCACCGGCTACCCCATGTGTTGCTGCTACAGCTGGGAACAACTTTCTTCAAATTACCTGGTGGTAGCTTAACATAGGAGAAGATGAAGTCGACGGACAAAAATGCTTAATGACAGAGCTATTGGGTCGTCAAGACGGAGTCCTGCAAGACTGGGACATTGATGACTGCAATGGTAACTGGTGGAGACCAAATTTTGAACCTTCTCAGTATCCATATATTCCTGCACATATTACAAAACCTAAGGAACATAAGAAGTTGTTTTTGGTTCAACTTCAAGAGAAAGCCTTATTTGCAGTCCTTAAAAATTACGAGCTGGTAGCTGCACCACTGTTTGAACTGTATGACGATACACCCAGATATGGACCCATCATATCTAGTCTCCCCCAGCTTTTGAGCAGGTTCAATTTTATACACAACTGAATTCCTGCGCAGCAGAGAAGTAAGAGAAGCCGTCTTGGTGGGGAGGGATAAACTGGGAGATTGAGATTGACATATACACATCATTGTATATAAAATAGATAACTGGGTTTCCCTGGTGGCGCAGTGGTTAAGAATCTGCCTGCCAATGCAGGGGACACGGGTTTGATCCCTGGTCCGGGAAGATCCCACATGCTGCGGAGCAACTAAGCCCGTGCGCCACAACTACTGAGCCCGTGCACCACAACTACTGAAACTCACGCACCTAGAGCCCGTGCTCCGCAACAAGACAAGCCACCACAATGAGAAGCCTACACACCACAAGGAAGACCCAAAGCAGCCAAAACAAGATAACTAATAAGGACCTACTGTATAGCACAGGGAACTTATATATTTATTTGTTTGTTTGTTTGTTTGTGCCAGGTCTTAGTTGTGGCAGGTGGGCTCCTTAGGGAACTCTTCTCAATACTCTGTAATAACCTATATGGGAAAAGAATCTAAAGAAGAGTAGATATATGTATATGTATAACTGATTCACTTTGCTGTACAGCAGAAACTAACACAACATTGTAAATCAACTATATTCCAATAAAAAAAATTTTAAAGAAAGAGAAGCTGTCTTTGTGAGCACAGCTATACACAGTGTAGAATAAACATGCTAGAAAAGTTTTTTTGGTTTTATCTCTTTCCCAATCCCTAAATGACCACCTACTTTCTGTTGTTTGAATAGCAAAGTTAATATGAAAAACTAGATTGTGATGTAAACAAATGTGATAATGTTTACTTTATTTTTGGTTCTACACATACTTTCTGTACAACATTAAAGAAAGTGGACTTCTTTCTTAAGAAAGAAGAGAAAAGAAAAGAATTAACCAAAAGAAAATTAGAAAAATACTGTATTTGGAAATTCATGAAATAACATCTAAATAACTGATGTGTTAAAGAAGAAACTCTTGTGGAAATCACTTAGTATGCAGAAATGAAAAATAATGACAATATACTACCACATCACAAACACTCTTTAGATATTTATAGCCTTAAATGCTCGTGTTAGAGAGAAATAAAGGCTGAAGATTAAAGATCCATGTAAGTATCCTACTTAAGAAGTTGCAGAAAGGACAAAAGAAATCCAAAGAAGCTGAAACCTTACTTCATCCGCTGGAACAAGCATTCATTTTCCGTGAACCAGGCCCTTGGACCCAGTAGAGCCTCAGGTTGCAAGTTGGCAACCTGCTCATTGTGAGTCAATGTGAGAAAAGGCACTCTTCATTCTACCCCTTGATTCCAGAACCTGTATATTCTCGTTATTGGTACAATGCATAGACTGCATCCCCGGAGGGAGAAGAATGTCCTATCCCTGAATGTTGTTCCAAAGATGGTGCCAGGGCTGAGGTTTTAATGGGGCATTCCAAACATTTACCTGGCTGACTACTTTTGGATGGTCTGGTATATGGTAGGACTAGTGGATTCCGTTATTAGGTACCCATGGTTATGTGTCATTCAAACTCACGGAAAATCAGGCATTCAGTGAGCCTTCACAGTGGTGCTGGCAGAGACACTTCAGGCAGTGAATTACAACCACGTGTGCAATAGGCATAAACTATAGTAAGAATGAATCACTGTCCCCTCCAGAATAGAAGAGATCAGATGTAATCAATTTGCCACCACGAGGCTGGCTGTTTTCCTCCAAGCGATGGTACCACGTGGCACAGTTGGTGACATGGTAAATGTTAAGTTAGATCAGCCTTGGACAGATGGAGCCCATGCTGTCAATCACACAAGCAATGGAGTTATAAGAGTCAGAGCCAGGTGATATCCACCAGATATGTCATCCTGTCCACATGGCTGCTGAGTGCATCTTCTGATGTGGATGCTTTTGGTGGGCCCTGACTTGAAACACGAAGATACACACACTTGTGCTCATGCACACAGGTTCACCCTCCTCAGACCCCTTTGTCTCTAATCTTCCCATCTTACTCCTTCTAGGTCCCTGACCTACTAGACAAACTACTCATCACAGCTCAGGAGTCCATACACATACCTACGTTAGACCTCGTCTCTTGAAATACAAAGTATATGTGGACAAAACTTGTTTCCTGCCATTCCAGTAAACTATGAACGTTGCCTGCCATCAGACCATCAGCCTCTGCACGGTGCTCCCTGAGGGGAATTCTTCAGGATGGAGAAAACTAGACACTGCCTTTATATAGTTAAGATGCATATCAAACGAATGATTTCAATAACGCAGACTCTTGCATCTTCCCATACATAGAAAAGCACGAAATTCATTAACTTGTCTGTTTTTTTGTGATTAGCAGTAATTTTTTGATGTTCAACTATATGGGTTTGCTTTTCTTTTTTTTTCTCCAACAAAAACTCCTAAATATCCTGGCTCCTCTCTTACCTCATTGGAACAGTTGCTCAGAGCTATCTGAGAGGCTGTCTCCCGTGCTATAGACCTCAGTATAGCCCCCGAATAAAACATAATTTCAAGTTGTATGTTTTGTTTTTTGTTGTTTTTCAGTCAATATACACTACTCACAGCTCTGATTGCTGGGAAGATTTCTCCTCATTGCTTTTTTTTTTTCTTCCCCTCGTCCCCCCTCATTGCTATTTTTATGGCCACCTTGAGTAGAGCTGTAATGTGGTAGCAGTCCATTTCAGCTCACACTAAGAAGGCCCAAGATTTTCTTTCGTTAGTTGATCATACGGATCCCCTGAGGTTATATGCATGAGCTGAGAGAATGGCGTCAGTGCAACAGAGGTGGATGACATAGGGATCTGGACCATTTATCCATTTAACTTACTTGTGTTCTCTGGACCTGTTCATTTCCCTTATATGATGAACTGTTGCTGCAACTTGAAAGGCAGCTCCAGTTGCAAAGTCATCGGATGCCCCATGATCAATTTCAAAGTCCCTTTTAGGGCTCAGTGGCATTACAGGAGCTGCTTCTCAAATGAATGGCAAATAGTTCTTTGTTACAGAAGGTAGAACCTCGTTCCAGATCCCTAGAGGTCTGTGCTGTAGACCTCCTACTAGACATTCCTGGGACTCTGCATGGCATCTTTACCTATCAAGGATATCTGGGCACCACAGGTCCTGCTGAGTTGCAGTGGCCAAGGAGCAGGTAATTTGCCCTACATCCTGGATCTACTGCAAATCTCCTCTTGCTCTGGACATTATTTGAACTAGGAAATAGATGAATCAGTGCTGTATTGCCAACGTGGTGTATGATGCCTCAAATCCAAAGAGCTCCAAAAAAATACTATTTTTCTTTTTTTATACTATTTGTCCCTTTCATAGTGATAGGGGGTACATAAGGTGCAGCATCTTCTCCCAAACCAGTGGACCCCTAAAGATTTCACCAATGTGGCAAAGACTTTGAATTTTGAGGGAGTCTTTTTTTCCCACTAGTTGGCATCTGGGCATCCAGAGTACTTATCATATTTTGTTCAACAAAGTTCAGTTAGTATCATGTTCTGTAGAATATCAAGATGATCCAGGTCTCTGTGGATAATACTGTAGCAGGAAGCAGGAGAGTTAATGTAGCACTGGGGCAAGACAGTCAATGTATTCTGCTGGCCTTCCCACATATAAACAAAATGCCTTTGAGCCTTTTTAATGATGGAGATTGAAAAGAATGCATTTACCAAATCAATAGCTTCATACCAAGTGCCAAAATCTGTATTGATCTGTTCAGGTAAAGATCCAGCTCAGAGAGACTTCCCTGGTGGTCCAGTGGCTAAGACTCCACGCTCCCAATGCAGGGGGCCTGGGTTCGATCCCTAGTCAGGGAACTAGATCCCACATGCTGCAACTAAGAGTTCACATGACACAACTAAAGACCCCACATGCCACAACTAAGACCCAGCACAGCCAAATAAATAAATAAAGAAAAGATCCAGCTCAGCAACTACAATTGGGACTATCACTTGGTTAAGTGGATGGAAATCCACAGCCATCCACCATAATGTCTGTTTTTTTATATTCATGAGAACCAAATAGCTATATGATAGGGAGTCCTGCATCTTTTAGTCTGATATAGGTGCTAATCTCTGCAATTCCACCCCTGATAGGATATTATCCTTTATGTACTGTCTTGTCACTACATGCTAGGCTTTCCCTAACATAATTGGTGAGGGAACCAATATGTGAGGTCTGCTACCTGTTAATCCATTACCGTTAGGAGATGTAACTGCAGGATGGATCTGTGGGCCCACTAGACCCACAGTGAGACAAACATGAATCAGGATTTCATTTATTACCTTTCATCTCTCAGCCTCATTCCAGCCGGGGGAACCACAGTGGCATTTCGGATCCCCTGGTATTGGTGTCACCTCAGAATCCAGTATTCCACAGCCCTCGAGAAATCTAGGAATCCCCTTTTCCGTAGTGGACGGTTTCTCTAGAAAATGGCCACGAGTCCCTTTAAGGAGGAACTAGAGGAATATTGTGCATACTTGCAGTGGCCTTACCAAGCCCTTCCCCACAGGGAACTGGACTGCCCATCTGTCAGTCTGAGAACTGACTCAGATCTAGAAACTGGGTGACAACTTGTGATTTTCCACTGTAGTGAAAGCCATCGGGCTTCAGCTCCCCAGATCTCCATGTTTTCTGGTTATACAACCAAACAATACTCTATTCAGATGCTGTCATATCTCTTTCCCAAAGACACTATGGATCATCAGTCATTGCCACAGATCTCTGTGTATCAAGGTACCCTGGTTGCTACCTCAAGCTTGCTGCCCATTCCAGTAATTATGTCCACATTTCTGACCGTTAAGTAACCCCACCTGCCTCTGCTTTTTCAGAATCCTGTTATTCCCAGTAACACAAGGCAGTCCAGTTCAGTGGTACCATGTCTTACCGCCACCCCAGCCTGTGGAGGACCCTACCACTGAATTTCTCATTGCTACCAGAAGCTCCCTCACCACTGTGCTTTGTATTACACCAGGAGTTAAAGGCCATGATGTTTGCAACTTATTCTCAAATTGTTCAGGGAAAAAAAAAGTTAAGAACATACAGAGAGAGAGAGAGAGAGAGAACAAGCAACAAAGCAAATGAGGCAAAATGTTAGCAATAAGTAAATCTGAGTAAAGGATATACGGGTGTTTGTTTTGTTTTGTTTTACTTTTTGGTATGCAGGATCTTAGTTCCCCGACCAGGGCTCGAACCCGTGTCCCCTGCATTAGCAGGCGGATTCTTAACCACTGTGCAACCAGGGAAGCCCAGGAAATTTTTGTAATAGAGGGGCACACAGTAGTTTCCAGACAATTTCTGGTTACATTTCCTTTCTAATTTTTAATGCATCTCTTTTAACTTTTTCCTTTCTTTTTCCTTAATCAGGCTCCTGAAGAAGCAACTTGGAATTCATCTTTTTAAGCCTTTTTTTTTTTTTTGCTTTTTTATTTCCTGTTTCATTAACATCAGATTTTAATTTCATTTATTCCTCCTTTCTGCTTTTTGTACCTCAAGAGCTCAGACTTGGACCAAGAAAAATGTTTTTTCCATAATACTGTCATCACTATTCTATGCATGGCCTGCTTTATTTATTTTGTTATTTAAAATATAATAGAATAAACCCATGCACAGTCTGTGTCCAACTTCAAAACTAGAAAGAATAAACTATATCTCTATGATCTTGAGCCGTTTAAGTTAAGGTGTTATCAACTGGATTGTACTTTAAATCATTAAGTTGTGTCTCAGATTTTTTTTTTTTTAGAAAAGTCAATCTTTTTTTTTTAAGTTATTTATTTAATTTATTTATTTTTGGCCGCGTTAGGTCTTCGTTGCTGCACGCGGGACTTCTCTAGTTGCAGTGAGCAAAGAGGGCTACTCTTCATTGCCGTGCATGGGCTTCTCATTGTGGTGGCTTCTGTTGTTGCAGAGCACGGGCTCTAGGCACACGGGCTTCAGTAGTTGTGGCTCGTGGGCTCTAGAGCGCAGGCTCAGTAGTTGTGGCACGTGGACTTAGTTGCTCTGTGGCATGTGGGATCTTCCTGGACCAGGGATCGAACCTGTGTCCCCTGCATTGGCAGGCGGATTCTTAACCACTGTGCCACCAGGGAAGCCCAGAAAAGTCAATCTTTTTGGACTGTAGTTGAAAACAAAAGGATGACAACATGGCCTGAATGACTGTTATCAAGAAGTTCTTCCCCAAAGCTTTTTATACTTTACATGTTCACTGATTTTCCTCCAATTTTTTATTTTGGAAAACTTCAAACCTACAAAATGTTGCAAAAATAATACAGTATATCCCTTACCTTGATGTATCAATTATTAACCTTTTGACACATTTGTTCTCTCTAGATAGATAGATAGATATGTTTATATATAGTGTGTATATATATGTACATATGTATAAATATACATATGTGAATGATAGGTATAGGTGTATATGTAATACCTATAGTTATAGGTATATACATATATACACTCACATTTCTTTTCTGAACTGTTTGAGAATAAGTTGCATTTATTATGAGACTTCATCCCTAGACATGTATCTCCTAAAGAATTCTTATATATTATATAATTCTCATATATTAAGCAACTTTTTTTTTTTTTGGCCACACTGCACGGCTTATGGGATCCTACCCCAACCAGGGATCAAACCCGGGCCCAAGGCAGTGAGAGCTCAGAGTCCTAACCACTGGACTGGCAGGGAATTCCCTATAATTCTTATATACTAACTCAATATCATTATCAAACCCAAGGCACTTAACATTTATTGTCTAATATACAGTCCATATTCAAATATCCCAATTATCCCAATAATGGCTTAGAGATGGATGGCCCAAACAATGTCTCTTTAGCACCAGTCCCTGGACTTTTTCTGTCTTTCATGACACTGATGTTTTTGAAGAGTCCAAGACAGTCATTTTGCAGACTGTCTCTCGGTCCGGATCAGCCTGAGGTTCCCTCTTTCAAGTGGGGCCACAAGTGAGGTGCTTATGGCACTGCTGTGAAAACATACAGAAGTGGAATCTGGCCTCTGAGGAGGGCGGGGACAGAGCAGACTCTCTAAGGGACTCTGGGCTGAGCTCAGGTCTAAATGATGAGAAGGAATTAACTAAGCACACTGGCCATGGCGAGCAACAGCACTCCAGGCCCAGGTGCAATGACATGGCCATGAGAAAGGGTGAGGGGGCCAAAGGAAATGACAGACAAGCTTGGGAAGATGTTGCCTTTAGTTCTGGATGGTGAGTGTTCCCTTGGAAAATCTGAGAAAAATCCATGTAGTTGGGGGAAGCCTGTGGCAGAGGCCTGGGCTGAAGGAAACCATCTGTGACCCAATGAATTGTTTGCAATTCTCTATAGGAAATGTCACTGCAGAGAGTAGAGAATAGAAGAGGCCTGGTTCAAGGCTTGAAGAATACCGCCAGGGGTGGGAGTAAGTGGAGGGATGGCCAGAGAGGCAGGAGGAGGCCTGCAGAGTGTGTACAGAAAGACAAGGGAAGACGAGTTTCAGGGAACGGTTAAGAGAGCAAGGTTAAAGGTTAATACTGACACTTGTTAAAATGGTAAAAAAGGCTTTCCTCAGGACTGTTGCAATAGGAGTACTGCAATAGGGCACAGAGATCTGACTCAACACTGACTCCAACAAGGACAAGGGGGATTTAGAGCCAAGGGCAGCACGAAGGGCTCAGTGGATGGAAAATGACTAAGGGGAGACTTCAAGGAATTCTTGCGAAACTGACCTAACAGAATTCTTGCTAAGGCAGGTGAAGGACTTAGATGTCAAAGGTGGGGCATGAGGAACTTGATCAGATATCAAAGATGAACCAACTTAGCAGGATTCTTTGCTGAGACTGGGTTGGGCAGACCAGACACAGGATGGCGGCCAAGGTTGAGACCTAATCAAAAAGAGGGCCTGGGGGAAATTGACTCAAGTTTGATCAAGGAGAGAGTCTTTGTCAGAAAGCAACCCGTCAAGAGCGGCCAAGAGGAGGACTGAAAAGTGCTCACTGCACGTGGAGGTCACTGCGGCCTTAGCAAGAGCTGTGAAGAGTTTGAGGATATTCTGCATATAGTTCTATGTATATATGGGCTGGAAACACTTAATTTTAAATATAACTCATTTTTTATATCCATAAAAGGAAATATTATGTGGCCATAAAAAGAATGAGAGAATTATTTAGGTACTCATAATGGAATGATCACAAAGTTAAATTTTTAGGTGAAAAAAGACCTAGAGATGATCATACTGAGTGAAGTAAGTCAGACAGAGAAAGACAAATATCACATATCACTTATATGTGGAATCAAAAAAAAATGATACAAATGAATTTATTGACAAAACAGAAATAGACTCACGGACATAGAAAACCAATTTATGGTTACCAAAAGGGAAAGTTGGGGGGAGGGATAAACTAAGAGTTTGGGATTAACATACACACTACTATGTATAAAATGGATAAACAGCAAGGACCTACTGTGTGGCACTGGGAACTATATTCAGTATCTGGTAAGACCTGAAATGGAAAAGAATCTGAAATACTCTTATATAACGGAATCAGTTTGCTGTACACCTGAAACTAATACAACATTGTAAGTCTATACTTCAGTAAAAAATTGTTTTGAAAACAATATATGTATAGTAAGTTAGCATTTGCATAAAAAAGGAGGATCGAGATACACACACATATGTGTGGGAATGTGTCCACATATGTATGCCTTTGCTGGTGTATACATAAGATGCTCCTAGAAAGATATACAAGAAACTGGTAGCATAGGCTGCCTGTAAGGAGATGAACTTGATGACCCGGAGCAGGGGTGACAGGGAGATTTTTCAGTGGATAGCCTTTTCTACCTTTCGAATTTTTGTACCACGTGCAAATATTATGTATTTTAAAAATTAATGTATAAATATTCTTCCTGAGATCACACTATAATTACAGTACAATTTGCATTTTATTGGACATCTGTTCAGATGACAATATAAGAAGATCTGTCTTTGTTTATTTGTTTGTGGCCATGCCACGTGGCATGTGGGATGTGAGTTCCCCAACCAGGGATCGAACCCATGCCCCCTGCAATGGAAGTGCAGAGTCTTAACCACTGGACTGCCGATGAAGTCCCTGTCTTTGTTTTTAAATGATCTGCATCCCATTTTTTGTCCAATGTTTCCAATTACTGTGAACTGCATTGCTGGATGCGTTCTTGTACACTTACATCTGTACACTCATGATTCTGTAGCATAAATTCCTACAAAGGGAAGAAGATTCTTCCACATTGTCTTCCCGAAAGGCTGTTCCAGGCCACACGCCTCTCCCATCCACACCAGTGTGTGCCTGGTACTCTGCTTATTCTACAGCCCTGAGTATTGTCCCCGAATTGCGCAGGGTACCTCTGTGGCACAGACGATGCTGAGCGCTTACTTGCTTTGCCTCCAGAGCACACAAGTACGCTACATCTCTCAGCATCCCTTGCCGTGAGGTGGGGCTGAGTTCTGGTTGGTGGCAGTAGTGATGTACACCAGCACTTCCAGAACTGGCCCCTAAAAAACCTCTCCATAATCCTCAAGCTCTCTCTGCTTGACATGTGTAGAAAGTCAAGTGGAAGTCTCTGAGCCCTAGAGCATTACTAGGTTGAGCAGAGAAACAAATTTTTACCATATCTCATTGCTGCCCCCTCCCCTCTCTCCGCACTGAGATTCGATCGCATGCCCTGGACGTAGCAGCAAGTCTTTGCTCAAATGTCATCTTCTCGGAGGGCATTCCCTACCACCTGATTTAGCACAGCCTGCCTACAGATCTGAGCAACTTTGAGGGATCTGCCTGTCTTTCAAATAAGATGATACTGGCATTTCCAATGAAACTTCTTCCCCAGACGATGATGCAACCTTGATAAATAGGCTAGAGCCACTTAGGGCCGAGGTGAGGGAGTGCAACGGTGAACCCCTGGGCCCTGAGGCCTCAGCCTTACCATTTCACCACCACTCCGGGGTCCCGGACCTCACCACGACAGCTCCAGCCACACTTCCTAGGCTGTGACCTGAACAGAGCATGGTGATCACCTCCTCCGTTCATTCTAAAATATATATTGAGGGAGTTCCTGCTGGTCCAGTGGTTAGGGCTCTGAGCTTCCACCGCAGGGGGCACTGGTTCGATCCCTGGTCGGGGAATTAGGATCCTGCAGGCCACGCAGCATGGCCAAAAATAAAATAAAATAAAATAATAAAATATTCATTGAGCACCTATCAGACACTATCCTCAAGGCTTTGGATATAGCAATGAACAGATGAGACAAAGATTCCTGCCTCTTCGAGTGGGAGAGACAGACCGTAAGCAATAATACTAATAAATAGGGTAGGCGAAGAGGTGATAAAAGGAGAAGAGCAGGTTATCCGAAGTGCAGGGCAAGAGGTACGTATCTGTGCTAAGTAGGGTGGTAGGAAGGTGACATTTGAGAAAAGACTTAGAGGTGACAGTCACATGTTTCTCTGGGAGAAGAAGGCTCCCAGCAGAATTAAGCAAAGGCCCTGAGGCAGGGCCACTCCTGGAGTGTTCGAAGAGCAGGAATGAGTCCACGTGGCTGGGAACTTGGAAGGAAATGAGGTCAGAAGGCATGAGGAGGAGGGTGCCCAGAGGGCGCAGGGCATCACAGGCTACTCTACGGACTTTGGCTTTTGCTCTGAGATGATATGCCTTTGCACAGTTTCAGATGGAGAAGTGAAAGATATGCTGACTTACATATTTAAAAGGATCCCTCTAGCTTTTGTATTGAGAACACACTCAGGGTGGGAGGAAGGAGAAACTTGGAGAGTAGGGACGAGGCTGTGCAGAAACCCAGGTGTGAGGGATGGTGGTTCCCGCTGGATTTGGTGACAGGAGGTACTGAAAGGTAGAGGGATGGTGGATATATTTTGAAGAAGGAGCCAATGGGATTTCCAAATGCACTGGATATTGGGTGTGAAAGAAAAGTGGGGTTAAGGAGGCTCCCAAGGTCTTTGGCCTGAGCAGCGGGCAGAATGGATCTGCCTGAGTTAGGGGAGGCAGAGGTGGAACAGTTTTAGGAGGAGAATCAGAAGCTCAGCTCTGAACATGGTAATATTGACATGTTTCAAGACATCAAAATAGAAACGTTGGGACTTCCCTGGTGGTGCAGGAGTTAAGAATCCACCTGACAATGCACGGGACACGGGTTCGAGCCCTGGTACAGGAAGATTCAACATGCCACGGAACAACTAACCTGGTGCGCCCCATCTACTGAGCCTGAGCTCTAGAGCCCGTGAGCCACAACTACTGAGCCCATGTGCTGCAACTACTGAAGCCCATGGGCTCCTAGAGCCCGTGCTCCACAAGAGAAGCCACCGCAATGAGAAGCCTGTGAACCTCAATGAAGAGCAGCCCCTGCTCACCGCAACTAGAGAAAGCCCGTGAGCAGCAACAAAGACCCACTGCAGCCAAAAAATAAATAACTAAATAAAATAAAGTAAGTGTAGTAATTAAAAAAAAAATGTCGAGTAGGCAATTGATATGCAAATCTGGAGTTTGGCAGAGAAGTCTGAGTGGAGATTAAATTTCAGAAGTTAACCACCTGCCTTTCTTTTTTTGGCCGCGCAGCACGGCTTGCGGAATCTTAGTTCCCTGACCAGGGATCGAACCCGGGCCCCCTGCAGTAGAAGCGCAAAGTCCTAACCACTGGACTGCAGGGAATTCCCTGCCATTGTTGTTGTTGTTTTCCTCCCAATGTATAATTTGACTCAGAGTATTGAATCCTCCATCGCTGCATCACTCTGAATGATGCAACTTAAATGTGTAACAAGTACATTGTAGTTGTATGTTAATACTCTGTCTCTGTGGATTAACTGTTGTACTTTGGACTGGGACGGTGATAGTTTAATATTTAACATTGTGAATATCGTGACTTTGTTTTCTAGGAGTTCAGATAATGAAAATGAGAATAATTATAGTACCAATGCCAGCATGACCCAGATAGCACATAAAACACAGACTAAATGTTTATGTTATTTTAATGACAAATGGAAGGACATATATAACTGGATTGGGAAAGTAAGTAACCAAAATACATCATACTGCACACTATGCAGGAAAAAACTGGGGATTGCACATGGTGGAAAAGAGTATATGAAAGCACATGTGGAGATTGAATCTCACAAGTTCAGGATGAGACAGGCAAGTACTTCTAAATCTACCAAAAGCCAGTGTGTTGGGACTTCCCTGGTGGCGCAGTGGTTAAGAATCTGCTTGCCAATGCAGGGGACACAGGTTCGAGCCCTGGTCCGGGAAGATCCTACATGCCGCAGAGCAACTAAGCCGGCGTTCCACAACTACTGAGCCTGCGCTCTAGAGCCCGCGAGCCACAACTAATGAGCTTGCGTGCCACAACTACTGAAGCCCGTGCGCCTAGAGCCCGTGCTCTGCAACAAGTGAAACCACTGCAACGAGAAGCCCGCGCACCACAACGAAGAGTAGCCCCCAGCTCACCGCAACTAGAGAAAGCCCACGCACAGCAACAAAGACCCAATGCAGCCAAAAATAAATAAATAAATAATAAAATAAATTTATATATTTAAAAAAAAGCCAGTGTGTTCGTTTGCTTGTTTGTCTCCCCAAAAGACACCAAAGCTCAGCTGAAAACAGCAGCCATTGAATCGACACAAACACGTACGATCAGCGTACTGTTCCCTTGACCGCGCTATGAAACAGAGTAGAATTACATTTCCTCATTCAGATATTGCAACTAAAATGTCTTGTGGGCCAACAGAAGGGTAGACTCTAGAGCGTAACAGATGTGTTGGCCCCTTACAGTGCGAAACTGACTCCATCGTATCTCAGCAATGATCATACTTTCTACAGTGACTCAACTGAGGCATGGCAGCCACAACAAATGTTTCCCCTAGCTCTTAGGTACTTTTTCAATGAAAACTGGAGCTCCACATCATTTCTTAATTTCTATGAAGGTTGCCTTGAAGTTGCAGAAGACATAAAACAAAAAAATTGCTGATCTCTTATACAAATACAAACTAGACTTTGCTGATTTATCTGCATATTCAGCAGAGAGTGCAAATGTAAATTTTGGCAAATCCCATTCAGTATATAAGCTCCTTACCAAAGAAAACGGAAAGATCTTACTTGCTAAGTGTCCTGGACACATTTTGCTAAAAAGAGATGTGATTTACTTACCTGTGATATTGAGGCTTTTATAATGTGCAGTTTGGTCACTTTTCCTTTTCTCGAAATGTAAAGAAGAATTAAATGAGGATTTTTTGTTTGTTTTGTTTTACTTTATCACTTTTACTCTATTATGTAAAATTCACTTTGCCTTGAAGTTCTACTCTCAGAAGGCACACATCACACTGATTCCTGGTGTCAGGCCAACGTGATGACATCGAGCTAAACATTCTCTCAACAAAAGCACTGAACACGGAATCATTAGGATTCTCAGTTTTACCACTAAATGAAAGAAAATAAGACATCCTAAAGCCTGCAGGCACTTTAGAGAATTATTACTGGAAAAGGAAACAGAGAAAGCAAAACTATTTTACTGTACCATCAGACAGGAAGAAACAGGTCATTGTCATTTTATTCTGTCTAGGTTATAGCCATTTAAATTAGTACTATTTTATTTGCCGTCTTCTTTTTTAAAGTCTTGCCTTTACGTGTCTTAAGAACATATGTAAATATGCTTCCCTGGACTTGGTTCCCTGGGGCTCACGCTCTGCTGGGTACAGAATCTTTGGAGTTGTTCTCTTTCTCCATTTTACCGATTTGCGTTTCCCCCCTTTTTCTCGCCAGCACCTCACACTGCTGCATCGAGGTCACCGTGTTATCTTCAATGTCTTCTCTGGGGAAGTAAGAGATTTGACTTTGGACATGCTCTGCAGCCAGCACAGTCCCAGCAGCAGTGTCCAGGCCTCTGGCCTTGGAAGACTCAGGAGGGCAGGTCCCCTTATTGCACAAACTTGTCCATGTCCTTGACATTTTTGCTGCTTAATGCTTTTTAGAGTGACACCCTTTCCTTCTGTCCAGTTGAACTGACACACCTTGCATCCCATAATTTCTGGCCCATCAGAGAAGGAGGAGGGGATGTAAATTACTTGGATCTGACCTTGTTTCGTATGTCCCCACCTCACTGGTAAATATTCATTGGGTTAGAAATACTATTGTGACACTCACAGGCTCCCAGACTCTGTAAATTCTAGATCATCAGGGGCTTCAGAAATAGGGTCAACAACTTTCAGAACTTTATTTCCAAACAAGTTAATATTACAAAACGCAGTCACCCAAAAATGAGGAATTCCGCCAGGGCAGTGGTTCTTGGTTGCATATTGAAATAAAATTTAAAATCGGTATTTTAAAAAAAATACCCATGTCTGGGTGGGTCTTACCCCAGGAGATTCTGATTTAATTGGTCTAGGGTGTGGCAGCGGGACTTTTGAAAAGCAGCACACTTTATGGTAAAAGCTAGCTTACTTTCTTTCAAGATTATTAATTTCTTTAGAGATCTGACTTCTATTTGCACACATTCTGCCTGAAAGTTTTTGATGGTATAAATGAGGTGCTCACCCTTTGAAGGTAAGTGCTGACTGAAATATTTCTTACCATTAATATAGTGATAATCTTTATCATCAAAGTCAGTATGTTCAGTGACAGGCACAAAATCCTCAGTTCAGCCATCAAAGGTGAAAATGATGACCCTCGAAGACTCTGCTTTCTGGTTCACATACCCCGCCTCCTAACCTCCACACACCTTTGACTGGCTTTTTTTTTTCTTCCAGTTTTGCTACATTTTAATGGTAGTTTTTTTTTTAAGTACTACTATTTTTTAAAATTAATTAATTAATTAATTTTTGGCTGTGTTGGGTCTTCGTTTCTGTGCGAGGGCTTTCTCTAGTTGCGGCAAGCGGGGGCCACTCTTCATCGCGGTGCGCGGGCCTCTCACTGTCGTGGCCTCTCCCGTTGCGGAGCACAGGCTCCAGATGCGCGTGCTCAGTAGTTGTGGCTCACGGGCCTAGTTGCTCCGCGGCATGTGGGATCCTCCCAGACCAGGGCTCGAACCCGTGTCCCCTGCATTGGCAGGCAGATTCTCAACCACTGCGCCACCAGGGAAACCCAAATGGTAGGTTTTTTAAGGGATTAGTTTTAGGTCTTGTCAGCAACATCAAACAGAAGGTACCGAGTACTCCACAGGGTACAGAGCGCTGCCCAGCACCTCAGAAAATGTACGTGATGTGGCGAACATGTGGTTCTTGCCCCCTGAGGAGCTTACAGTCTGGGGGTTGGCGGCGGGGGGCGGGGGGGCTGACACCTCACAGTCTAAGAGTTGAGTGAGCAACAAAGTAATTTATTAAGGCAAATTCCTCATCCCCTCAAGCTACTGTGGATGGAATCGTTTTGGAATTAAGCTAATCAAGAGAGAGGCAAGACTGAATTTGGTTGAGAATTCTTCAGGCTCATATAGTTTTTTAACATCCATCATAGTAAACAGAACTGACCTAACAGACAACTGAAAGTGGAGACTAGATCTCTTGAAGTGCAAGGGCTAGAACTTGACTGTGGTTACTTACTTTAAAAAGCAAACATACTGAATGGTATGACCAGGCCTATTACACTAGTTTAAAAATAGGCCAAGTACTGGCACTGCGTTCCCCTCATGCTAGCATTGGTCATTTAAAATAGTGAATATTAAATATGTGGGCTCCACACCTAACCCACAGAATGCCCACCCCAAATCTTAATGTTCTGTGTATCAAGTATCCACCTCATGTGTACTATGAAAGTTTTATTTATGCCCCATTATCAAGTTGAAACAATGTAAATAGTCAAATTATAAAAAGCTCATGACCTGCATATTTCCATATGTGAATGGCAATATATCTACATAGGAAATAAATGGCAATCCTATCTACCTATATAAAAAAAAATAGAATATCTCCAGATTTGCGTACTCACCACTATAAGAAGAGGTAGGCAGGTTTTAAGGTTTCACAATCAGTTGTCAGAAAAACAGCAGTTATTCCTGCAGTATCTTGTTAGCATCTGACTAACAATCTAAAAATAAAATTATTTTTAGATTACATGATTTAGAAGACATTATAAACCCACCAAGAATTCGTAATTATTCCATCATTAACCCCAGAATCACTATCAGAAAGAGTAACGATGTGATGTAGAAAGAAGCTAATCAACATGACTAAAAATATGCTCTTTCAGGGGCTTCCCTGGTGGCGCAGTGGTTGAGAGTCCGCCTGCCGATGCAGGGGACACGGGTTCGTGCCCCGGTCCGGGAAGATCCCACATGCCGCGGAGCGGCTGGGCCCATGAGCCATGGCCGCTGAGCCTGCGCGTCCGGAGCCTGTGCTCCGCAACGGGAGAGGCCACAACAGTGAAAGGCCCGCGTACCGCAAAAAAAACAAAACAAAACAAACAAAAAAATGATCTTTCAGAAAAATGATCTGGTCATCTGGAAAAATCACAGCTACAACCTGTGAACACGCCCATATGGGATGCTGATTTGGCCAAGACACACTATTTCTAAGCAGGAGAACCATGAGATCAGGGTGAATCAAGGCCGTCTCCGAGGAGCAGCCTATAAATTTCCAGACTGACCTTGGGCAGCAAAATTGGTCCAATTCCTCTCAAAGACAGTTTCATACTATCCTACCCACGTCAACCCAAAGTTTGACATTAACTCGAAAAACCGAAGAGCATATTGGAGCGGAAGTGGACAGGTGTGTAAACTCCAGCACACTCTTATTGCTGTATTGAGTGTGCAGGTGAGCACATTCCACCCACAACAGTGTCGTTCCAGGAAGCAGGGCAGGAGTAGTGGCCCATTAGAAAAGAGGCTTTTCATTGCACAATTAATAGAAAAGTGAGAACGTTTCAAGATCTACAATAAGCCTGTATCCAAAGGAGTCTTTTCCATCAGTGACGTGCTGGACTTTGAATTCTGGACTACAGCTGTGTAATGGACTCGCTCTGGCCTGCTGGCCTGGGTATGGCTTGCTTCCTGCCTGTTGAAGGGTGAATAGGCTACACGGAGCTAGGATGGTTTCTGCTGAGTGGTAAGATTCACAGAAGTTCCAGGGTATTCATGTCACGATCATTCCTTGGGCAAAGTTTGATGCAGATGAAGATAAAGTGGTTTCTTGGTCAGCAATTGCAATTTCTTTCTTTTAAAGTCAGTGGGTTTCTTGTATAGTTCTATTACAATTGGCCCAGGTTTAATTTCATCCTCGTCCATGAAAGCAAAACACTTGGTGCTGGTAAACCTTTTTGGGGGGCTTATAGTGTTTGAATTCAAAGAAAATAGCTGCACCTTTGGTTAATTTTTCAACATGCTTCTGGAGCTCCACGTCCACGTTACAATGAACATACATATCTTCTTCTCTTGAAGCCACTGGAGTCTCTTGCACAGGAGTTAAATCCATGCCATTCAGCTCTTTTACGCTAACCGTGATATAGGGATCAATGCATTGCCCAGCATCTTTCAGGCCAATTTTCTCAATTCTGATAATGAGTAACGTCACTCCTGGTTCTGACGGCAACCTTG
The DNA here is from genome assembly GCF_003676395.1 of Aethalodelphis obliquidens. Lineage (NCBI taxonomy): Eukaryota > Metazoa > Chordata > Mammalia > Artiodactyla > Delphinidae > Aethalodelphis > Aethalodelphis obliquidens. The sequence continues at coordinate 11,426,634 of NW_020837979.1, read as the reverse complement.
GTAATAAAGTACGGGGAACTCTTAGCAGGAAAGGCATCAGGAGACCCTGCTCTAGCACCACCCTCTTCTTCAAATTCCAAATTCTCTTCTTCACCAGGTGCTAAAACTCTTCTTAAGGGGACAGGCTGAACAGCAAATGGGAATTCTTTATTATATGTAAGAACATTCTTTAGGATTGGTTCTAGCTTCTTCAGATCCTCCAGTTTAAACTCTTCTTGGGACCGTGTGGGCGGTAAAGCTGCACTTCGTAATTCCAAGCATGTCGCCATTTGCCTATGGTTTTCTTTTGTTCTTCGGTGAATTCAGAATTGCTGTGCCGAGCTTGGGCCTCTTTTTGTAGGTGTCTTGCTAATATCTGATGCTCCTCTATCGCCTCCACCAGCTGGCCCCAAGAGTCGAAGTCGGAGCCTCTCCCAAAGCTGGCACCCCGGCGCTGCGGCAGACTTTGGGTCACCTCCGACATGGCCGGTCCCCACTGCGTCCCCTCCCGTCCCTACCCCAGCGAGGCTGGGCTCTAGGGCGCCATCCTCCCCGGGCCTGGCCCCGACATTAACAGGGCCAGGAGGAACTGCCAGGCCACCGCCACCACCACCAAGGAGCCGCCCAAGCCCATCTGCTGCCCGAGCCAAACTCTGCGGCTCTGAAGCCTTGACTGGAACTCTGCCTCCTCAGAACCCTGAGTGTTATCTGCTCACTCAGCCCCTTCAGCGTGCACACGCGTCCCCGCAACACTGCCGTCCGTCCCTCCCCACACACTTCCCAGGGCTTCCCCCCGCCTTCACGCCCACCACTTCTCACTGGCCTCCTGGGTTGAATGCAGCCATTCTTTGCGAACGGAGTCAAGCATTTTGAAGGCATTCTTGTCATTTCAATACCTCCACCAACGGTGGCTATGGCGGGATGTGGTGGTGGCATCAGTAGTGACAGGCAGCGAAGGTGGTCAGGATGACGCTGGCTGCTGCTGAGGCAGCCATGACAGACGGGAGCAATGGCAGCTGTGGCCACAGGTGGCGGCCACAGACGTGAACCCAGTGGGTGAATCAGGCGAGGCGGCTGACCTTTGCTGGAGAGATCCCTCTCCACCAGAGCCCACTCTGCCTGATGTGTGTGGCCAGCAGGAAGGGGCAGCGAATTAAAAGTCCATCCCCTCGGGACTCCCCTGGCGGTCCAGTGGTTAACACTCTGCGCTTCCACTGCAGGGGGCACGGGTTCGACCCCTGGCCAGGGAACCAAAATCCCGCAGGCCAAACTAAAAAAACCAAAAGACCCCACAAAAAACAAAAAACCCATCCCCTTAAGTAGCCCTCAACCAAATGAAGGGTGTACAAGTGCCCTCACCCCGAGAGTGGGAAGCCTATTTCCACTGCTTCCCAGAGTTGCCCAGAGAAGGAAGCTGCTGCCCACAGTGATACCTTGCTTGAAAATGCACCTCTGATGTGCTGCCTTCCCTTCCCTGCCTCACTTCCCACAGCTCTACCAGTGCTTTCTGGGATCATCTCCCAAACCCTTGTCTCAAAGTCTGTTTGTGGGGGAATCCAAGCTACGATGATGCGTCACAAGCCAAGCATTCAAGCACATACGGCACATGAACAACAACTGACCATGTGCCAAGCCAGAAAGTCGAAACAGATTTCCAAAGACTGAAATCACATAAAATATGTTCTCAGCCCAATTGCAATTAGGCAAGATAACTAGAAAAATCCCCATATGTTTAGGAATTTAAAAATACAATTTTAAACGTCTAAATAATCTGAGATCAATGAAAAAAGCAAAATAGCCATGCTTTGGGGGAAACAGTGCATATATTAGAAAAGGGAAAAGGCTGAAAATCAGTGAGCTAAACATTCCAAAAGGTAGAAAACAGAAAATTAAATCCAAGGAAAGAAGGTAATAATAAAGAAGAGATTTAAATTAAAAATAAATATATGAACTAGAGAGCACCAACAAAGCCAAAAGCAGATTCTGTGAAAAGACTAGTAATACTGATAAACTCCTGTCAAGACTCATCAAGAAAAAAAGGAAGAGGACACAAATAACCAATGTCAGAAATGAAAACGGGGGGAACTCCCTGGCGGTCCAGTGGTTAGGACTCCACACCCTCACTGCCGCGGGCCCAGGTGGGAACCAAGATCCCACAAACCACATGGCTCGGCCAAAAGAAGAAAAGAGAGAAATGAAAAAGGGGCCTTTGTCACAGGTTTGACAGCCCTTAAGATAACATGAGGATATTAAGAACAAATTGATGGCCATTTAAAAATTCAGATCATGTGAAAAATTCTTAGAAAAATACATTTTACCCAAACAGATGCAAGAATAGAAACTATGAAGTTTTTATGGGTAAATATGGGCAAAAATTATTTGCAGGCAAACGCCATCAAGGGGTGGAGTCCCTTCCCCGCCAAGAAAGAGGCAGCGTCTCCAGGGCCTGTAATCTGGGTTGGCCTCATGACTTACTTCAACTAGTAGAATGTGGTGAATGCGGTGACTTTGTTTCCATTTTTGCTCTCGTGGACCCCTGAGACCCACCATGTAAGGAAGCGGGTGTAGCCTAGTGGAAGAGAGGCCTGTTAGAGACGTTCTAAAACGTAGTCTCCACCTCCATTTTGTCTGCTCTTATCACTTCTTTCAGTCACGTGGAGAGAACCCCACCCTAGCTTACTCAAGTAAAGACAGGTTGGCTGAAAACATACACAGAAATCTGAGGGCTCAATCCACAGCTCAAGGAAACTGGAGCTGGGAACAGAAAGCCACCAGGACCCAAGCAGCCCTTTCAGGGACCACAGGAACTGATCACAACCCTCTCTCCACAACCTGGGTTTTCTTGTTCGGGCCACATGGCATCCAAGGGCCCCTGCAACCCTGACTGCATAGGACTCCCACCCTGGCTGCGAAGCCAACCAACAAGTTCCTTTGTTTTAGGTGTCAAATCCCCAGGAGAGGCTCCCAGCTCATTTTTCCAAGCCAGAGCACAAGCCTTAGATTTCAAATGGCCAGTCCGGTCAGCGCTGACCAGTCACTTCCAGTTTCTGTAAGTCTGGATTACGCTCCAGGGAACAGCAACTTATCTGAATGGTGAAGCTGGGTGCAGGCTCTGGGCTCGCTCTCTGCATACTTGCCTGTCTACCCTCTGCACCTTAGGACCTCCCCTGCAGGAAGACGATCAACCAGCTGTGCCCACGGAGCCTGTAATCCTGCAGAGAAACATTAAGAAGCTGCAGCAGCCACTGCTGGTACCTACCCGATCCACTCAGCACCCTCTCCTGTGTGCTGAAGGCTGCTCACTTGACTTCCCACTGCTCTCTGCTCAGGGCCCTCTCCTGGTGGCAGGAGGGCACTCGGCCACGCATAGGGTAGTCAATGCCCATGAAAACATCCCTCAGTGTCAGATGGGGAGTTGGTGTACATACACCCCAACTTCCTTGCCCCTGGGATGGGGGAAGTGAGGTATGTTCTGTGCCGCCTCCCAGAAGTCCCAGGTGGGACTGAGCCTCAGCTGCCCACAGCAGTGACCGGCTCGATGATGCACCTTTTATTGGCTGCCTTCGTCTCTGTCACACCTCTCCACTTCCCTACGAGTATTCCTGGAATCATGCCCCCAGATACTACCTGCACTCAAATCCTCCGGGTTGGACTCTGGAAGGATGCAAACCAAGACAGAGGAGAAGTCCAGTGCAGCAAACTCCAAGCCACATCCGTCAATGCAGCTGTTTTCCATACAAAAGCCAGTGTTTTCACCTGCATTGCCTCATGCCCATGTCTATTGCTCAACTGGTTCTGAACTCAGGAGGTAAGGAGGTGTGTTATTTATTGCCCCCTAAGCCTCAAGGAAACACTCAATGAAGACTTGTAAATGCTACAGTTAAGGTGAGAAGGAGCCCTTCTCCGTATCCGTGTGGCAGGAGACAGGAAATGGATGTTGGCAGAGCTGAGGGGGACGAGGGGTCGCCTTAACCCTGGTGAACAGACAGAGCAGCTGGCCCCAGGCCCCAGGCCCCTCCTTGGCGCACTAGGTGAAGCTGGGGAACAGGGCCCGCAGGCGCTGAAGGCAGGAGCCAAAGGCTGTAGAGTCTTTATTTATTGTGAGCCTTGATGTCCAGGGAAGCCAGGCCCATGTCCACAGCCCTCAGGACTCCACCTGGCCATGCTTCAGGGGTGGAGGCATCAAGCACAGTCGCTCATGTCCAGTTCTCCTACGGTCTGAAGGGTCCTCAGGAGGCAGGAAGTGGCTGTGCCTGCAGAAAAAAGCCGCATCAACATCTGCTAGCACCTCTGTGGGCCTGGCCCTGGGACCACTGCTGGCGAGATCAGGTAGACACGGCAGAGGCTGCCCTTGCCGAGCTCACAGCCTCGAGGGAGAGGGTGTCAGGTGATGCCCTCGGGTGCAGCGAGCCATCACTGGGAGCAGGGAAGGCAGCATTCTGCTGGGTTTACACAGCACCTGCTGTGTGCCCAGCACTGTGACAGGTGCTAGGGACCCAGCAGTGGATGCAGCAGACACACATCTCTGACTCCAGGGAGGGACAGACAACAAATGAACAAAAACGTGTCAGCGGGTAAATCCTATGAAGAAAACTGCATCGGGGTGAAGGGCAGAGGTGTGTGGAGCGGGAGGTACAAGCAGCACTTCACGCCGTCAGCCGCGCTAACGTGACGTCTTTATACCGTGTTTTACGAGATGAGCCTGTGTGTTTGCTATTTTGGAGACCAGAGAAGAGAGGAGGCCTGAATTTCACTGCCCCCAATCGGAGAGGGAAAGCTGCAGCTGGGGTGCCATTACCGGGAAGGGGAGGGCAGTCAGGGGGACCGGGGAGCGGGGTTAATGACTCTGAGTGCGCTGGAAAGCCACAGGCTTTAAAGGGGACAGATGTGACCCCATTTCCGTTTTTAAAAGCTCCTTTGGCTACCAGCGGGGAGACAGAGAGTAGCAGGGGGGCAGGGCAGGGCTGACCCCAGGAAGACCAGGGAGAGCCTTGGTTGCTCATTCCGGGAGGGACGGAGCAACTGGCCCTAAGATAGAAAGGTGGGGTCTTTGCTCAGATGCTCAAAAAACTTGAAAGAAGTATCACCAAAATATAATTAATAAACTAGCGTGAACAGTATGCAATCATTACTGAATATTTTCTGAAAAGAATTAAAAGTCCATCTCACTGGTGTCTGCTCTTGGAACCTGAACCTTTCACTTATCTGTGCCTTATTAAAAAAAAACAAAACCCAATGTCTACAGGGCCTGGTAGAAGGGCATTTCCCCAGTCTTTAGGCAAGAACTCCTCTGAAACAGGCGATGGGAGGGAAGCAGCCACAAGGCAGTAAAGTATAAGCCATAGTGGAGGGAGCTCAGGGATCTTGGGAGGATGGAGACGGGCCATGACGGGATTTTCTGGGGGAGATGACATCGAAGCTGGGATACGAATTAGCCAGATGGAATGGGAAGGGCAGTCCGGGCAGAGGAAAAGTGAGATAAAAGCCTGGCAGCAGGAGAGACTGGCATTCGAGTAGCTGCATGTTCACTGGGGCAGGAAACACAGAGCTTGAGGTGGATGTCGGGTAGAGGCAGGGCCAGAGGCCATGTCCTGCAGGGCCCCAGAGGCTGTGCCGGGGTGTAGACCTGGCCTGGTCAATGCGAGCCGTGAAGCAGTACACAGTCAAGAGTTCCTTTGGGATCACTCTGGGACCTTCACAGAGAACGGACTGAATGAGGTAAGACTGACAGCATGGAGGTCCAAGAGAAGGCTTCTCTTCTGGGTGCGAACAGAGAAGATGGGGCCCCAGGAACCGAGAGAGGGGCAAATGGGAGGGGCTTGAGAGGGAGCTGGTGAAAGATGTGACTTTTGCCTTTGGAGCTTGCAGGCCAGTGGGAGAGACAGTAAACATCTAAACCAGCATTTCTCAACCTTTTTTTTAAAAAAATTATTGCCCCCCAAGGAGTCTTTTTAGACATTTTTAAAAAAATTGAACCCATCCATGACACTTTAATACCATAGATATAGTGTATATCTGTTTAGGTACTATATACATTAAAAACAGGTAAGAATTTTTTGCCCCATCCTTACCCCCATTGCCCATACAGCTGAGAGGCAATGAGGACGAGAAAGGGAGAGTGGGTAAGGGAGGAGGTGGATCAGGTCAGCCTGGGGAAGAACACAGAGAAGCAGCAGGAACCTGGGATTTTGTTCTCAGTGTGGATGAGAAGTCACCAAAGAGCTTTAAGCAAAGGTGTAATGTGACTAGTTTTCAGTTCCTAAATGTTCTCTCTGGCTACCGCATGGAGGCAAGGTAAGAGGGGATTCAGGGAGACCAGGGAGAAGGCTGGGGCAAGTACCTTGGTTGTGGAGGCGGGGAGGAGATGGCTGGACTAAAGCAGGGACTATGGAATGGTAAGAGGGGAACACGTGCTGATGTTCTGGAAGCGGGATGCATGGTAAAGGTCTGTGTGGGGCTGAGGCTGACTCCAAGGTCGTTACTTTGAGCAGCTACGAAGATGAAGGGGTGGGATGCAGTGCTGAGCTGCTGTCTTACCTCTGCGGTGGAGGAGGTGTGTGTCGGCTGCACCTGCTCAGCACACTGCAGGAAGCGGCGCACGTGTTCTGCACAGTTGCCCACGGCTGCCTCGTTCTTTCTAAGACATTCCTCAAAGGCCTCAAAAGGCTCCGCACAAGCCTGGCGGATCTGCCGGATGACTGGGCTGCAGGGGCAGGGCATTTCAGGCCTGGGGAGACTTCCACCCCACTGCCTACCCCCCTCCACCTGCCCCGTACTTGCCCACACTCACTGGGCGGACGTGCACTGAGCAATGCTCATCTTAAGGTGGTGACAGTCTCGTTGCCATGACTCAGGCTTGGCTGCCACACACTGGCCATACTGCTCCAGCTCCCGGCCACAGTAGCGAGCAGTGATCTCCAGGGCCGCCTGCCTGTGGGACGTGACAGTCTGAGGATAATTCCAGGCAGTAGGCAAGAAAGGGAATTCTGATCTGAGTCTGGGGTGGCACCCCATGGGGTCTTGGGAAATCTCAGAGTCTGAAGGGTCCTGGGATAGGGCCAGGGAGGTAGAGAGGTAAGGCATGAGCCTTGGGGGCTGTGGAGCAGGCTGGAAGCTTCTGGGGAGTTAATGGAGGTCCTGAAAAAAAGGTCTGATTATTCCAAGGCAGGCTGTGGAGGTCCTGGAAGAAGGGTCTGGGAGTCTGGGCATCCCCCAGTTTAGGCTTGGGAATCATGAAGAGAAGGCTTAGGGCCTTAGAAGTAACACCTAGAGTTTTCCGAGAGAACCTGGGAGCCCCAAATGAGTTCAAAGGCCCTAAAAGTGAGGGTTAGAGGTCCAAGGGTTGAGGTCTTGGGTCCTGGGGAAGGGTCTCTTGACCAAAGGGTCTTAGAGATGAGACCTGAAAACAGGGGTACTGAAAGGGAGACTTGAGGCCCTGGGGCAGGTTTGGGGGTCCTGGGGTGGGTCTCAGGGTCCTAGGGGCATGATCTGGAAGCCCTGGGTGAGGCTGGGGCTCTAGGGTAAATCTGGAGGGTCCTACAAATAGGCTCTTCAAGTTCTTGGGAACAAGGTCTGGAACTCCAGCGTGAGATCAGTGGTGTCTAAGAACAAGTCTGTGGGCCCTATAGGTGAGATCTGAGATACTCGACAGACCCGGAAGTTCCAAAAGGTAAAGTCAGATGATCCAGGGGGAGGAACCTGGAGCTCTAAAAGGACGGCTCTAAGAGTCCTAGAGGTCCTGGGAAAAGTCTGGAGTCGCAGGGTTGCAGGGTGAGGGACGAGACCGGGTGTTTTGGGGGGCAAGGCTTGGGGTGTTGAGAGACTGGACCTGAAAGTCCTCCGTTATCACCCGAAAGAGGGGCGGAGCCTAAACGCTCAGAGGGCGGGGCCTGAACACGCGCCGAACTGAGGCTCGTGAAGGACAGCGCTGAATCCTAAGGCTCGGGATCTCCAGGGAACAGAGTGGCCAATCCTTCTTCCCGGAGTCCTGGCCTAAGTCCAGATCACTGGGGAAGAGAAAGAATACGGGGGCAGTTACGGGGTAGGGGCTCCCGCTACTCACATCCTGAGGCCGATGCCGGAGGAGGATCAATGAGGGAGGATAGCCCCGCCTTTTCCGGTATCAGGTTGTCATGGCGGCGCCCAGCCCAGCCCTCCTTGCCTCGTATTTTCCCGGTCGCAGAGCAGACAGGCAGCCCAGTTCCCTTTAGGCCCAACCCGTCATGGCAGTGCCCTACTTGTCCTTCCGGCCCCGACCTCTAATGGTGGAGCCTTGCGTAGCCACTTTCCGGCCCCAGCCGGCTCGGTACTTTGTGCCCTTCAATTTCCGGCTGGCCGTGGCGGCACCGGGAATTCACCGGAAGTACTGGGAAGAATCGCGGTACCTCCGCTCTAACGCGAGTGCGGCGCCGGTGTGCGCCGCTCCTGTATTTGGCCGCAGCCGCACGCGCCTTTAGCCGCCTTACTGGAGCTGGTGGCCAGCGGCTGCCGCTGCTGCGACCCCTCAACGTGCTGCGGGCTGCTGGGTGCCCGGACACGGAACCTGATACCTGATGCTCCTCTGCATCTTCTGCTCTGCGCGTGCGCTCACTAGCCTCTGGGGACGCTGGTTGTGCGTGAGGCGGAGCGGGCGGGAAGGGGGTCACCCCGGGAGCAGGAGAAGGAGGCCACCCCGGGAGCAGGAGAAGGAGGCCTGGACCTCTCGTCTACTCAGCCTGGGTTACCCAGACCGTGTCCCCTACCCCTTGGCATAAATTATGAAGCCAAGGCGGACGTGAGTTTTAGTCTTGGCTCCCTGCCACATTGGGGAAGTTAGTTCTCTGTAATTCTTCATCATATGACAACGTTTCCGCCTCCTCGTCCGTCTTCAGGTATGAGGCTCCGTGTGAGTATCCCTTGGTCAGAGAACTGAGCGCCAGGCCTGCTGTCTTGTGTGCAGAGCTTTTTCCAGACCCAGGGTGAGACAAAATGAACGTAAAATGTAGTTAATCATAGTGGCTTAGAGGAACCAGAGCCATTTGTGAGCACGTGACAGTTGCTTGGAGTCTCAGTATATTACCGAACTGAAACAGCACAGCTCAGATGGGACTGGAACCCAGGGGCTGGGACTCTAACTCACTGTCTTTTCACTGAGCTCGCACATCTGGTATCAGGACTTACAGAAGCTCAGGTTTTTTCTGTCTGGATGCCGAAAGAATTCAATGAGACACAAAGTGATAGGAAAGAAGTGGATTTATTTAGAGAAATACACTCTATAAGCAGAATGCAATCCATCTCAAAAGGGGAGAGTGGCCCGGAAATATGGGGTGGTTAGTTTTTATGGGCTGGGTAACTTCTTAGGCAAGTGGGAGGAGTATTCTAACTACTTAGGGGAAAGGGCGGGGATTTCCAGGAATTGGGTCCGTGCCCACTTTTTGGCCTCCTGTGGTCAGCCTCAGAACTGTCCTGGCACCTGTGGGCATGTCATTTGCATATGTTAGTGTATAATGAGGTTCAAGGTCTTCTGGGAGTTGAATCTTCCTCCATCTTGCGCCTAATCGGTTCTAGCCAGTTTTTGTCATACCTGCAACGGCTCTGTCATTCTTTTATTTTTTTTAATTTGTTTGTTTTGGCCACGACACACAGCTTGAGGGATCTTAGTTCCCTGACCAGCGATTGAACCCGGGCCCAGGGCACTGAAAGCTCCAAGTCCTAACAACTGGACTGCCAGAGAGTTCCCAGGGAAAGGTTTTTAAAGACAGGGTGAGGGGGCTTCCCTGGTGGCGCAGTGGTTGAGAGTTCGTGCCCTGGTCCGGGAGGATCCCACATGCTGCAGAGCGGCTGGGCCCGTGAGCCGTGGCCGCTGGGCCTGCGCGTCCCGAGCGAGCCTGTGCTCCGCAACGGGAGAAGCCACAACAGTGAGAGGCCCGCGTACCGCAAAAAAAAAAAAAAAAGACAGGGTGAGGGAGCGGGGTTGTGAGGTGTGTGATCAGCTCTAGACATTCTTCTCATTGGTTGTGGGAGTTAGTATCATCAACTTTCTGGTTCCAACCAGTCTGGGGTCTACGTGCCTCCATCTGGTGAGGGTTTCAGTATGTGCAAAACAGCTCAAAGGACGCGGCTCAGAATATTATCTGTAGCCCCTGAGGAGGAACTAAAGGGCCTTGACTTTGTTTAATGGCTAAACTATTATTATTTTCTCTTGTTTGACGGTTTTCCTTTCTGCATTTTCTCACTTCTCTGATTAAATTTCCTCTTTGGAACTTGGGGAAGGCCCAGGAGGCTAAAGTTTTTCTACAGACAGAAGGTAGGCAGAGGACATGGGGAGGAAGTGTGTTCTGGGAGGGCCCCAAAGGGTCCTCCTTGGTTGCAAGTGTGCTCGTCTGTAAAATGGGGATGATAACAGTGAAATTCTTCACAAGATATAGTATATGTGAGCGTTTTAGCATGGAGCCTGGAAGAGAGGAAGGGAACAGCGTCAGCATCTCTTCTCTTTGGCTTCAAATGTAGACTAAATTCTCAGGTTTTCCCTTCCTGGGAGAGTGAAATCTTAACCTGTCCCATGCCTCCCCCTGAGTCTTATCCCAAAGTCCAGGTAATATGCTTCCTCCAGGGAAGGGTTTCAAACGTCTGACACTCATGCCTCCAAACTTCTAGTTGCCTTTTGGTCTGTGCCTCAAGAGTGTAACTAACTTCCTCTTTAGGAATCAAAGGAAGGGGGGACCCAAGTGACCCTAGGGTTTGGAGTGAAGCAGATCTGGGTTTGAACCTGAGATCTCGGACAGAGTACTTCTGTCTGTGTTTCAGTTTCCTTGTAACAGATGTTTCAGGATTTCCTTGTGAATAGAAACATAGATGATGTGCAAAGCACCTGGTATGGAGCACTTTGTACTTTCTTTCTAGCCTTATCAGAGTTTGTTATGTTGACCTAAAACAAATAGGCTGCCAGTTATTTCTCCAGCAAAAGTGGGTTTATTCAAGATCAGTAAAGAAATACAGTTAACAGGTCCTCAACCATAGCAAGCCAGGTGCAAGTCCCAGCACAGCAAGGAGAGGAGAGCTCTTTTAAAGAGGAGAAAAGGAAATTGGGAGGACCGTAGTAAACAGAGTCCATTGGAGGGATTGGGAGTTTGAAGTTTAGCGGCTTTTTATTGGCTAAGTCCTGACAGTCTCATTGGCTGAGCTCTTGCTAGGGAAGAAGAGGAATCTCTTCCTGTTGGGTTCAGTTATGTGTTAGGGTGTGAGTGCGCCCCCTTCTGACCTCCTGACTGTTTTAATTTTGGTTCTGTTTATTACTTTTTACAATTATTATTGTATATATTTGTTGGCTTATTTTCTGCCTACTTCAAAGCCCTGTGAAGCCCATGAGAGAAGGGGCTTTGTATCTGTATCATGGACACTGCTGGCTACCCCACAGCATGGGGCCTGGCAGAGTAATAGTGGAATGAATGAAACAGTGTGCTCATAGGATTGCATGAGGATATTGATGAAATAAAATTGTTTTTAAGGCAGTACAAGAAAATATTTAAAGATAAAATTCTCAAAATAGAAAAAGGAAAACAAAATTCTCTCTCTGCCCATTTGAGCCACTACTCCCTCCCTTTCATTGTGCATTGGGCATCTGCATTATACATCAACTAGATCCCCTAAGAGGATACAGAAATGCCTACTTGGCAAAGAGAAAAAAAAAAAGCGATTTCCTCCTGGCACCAGCAGAGTAACTCCTAGGAGATAACATTCCTTTCTCAATCCTGTAAGCAATCGCGATGACCCACTACTCTCCTTGTTGGACTGTGTTAACTGTCAATATGTTACTTTGATGTATAAGCCTTTGTCTCAAAAACTTATATAACTGTGCCTTGACCTCTAACAAGCAGTCCTCAGAACTTCCTGAAAGATTGTCTCCTGGGTTATAACCCTCAGGTTGGCTTGAGTAACATTTTCCATGTCTTAGATTGACCACTGATTAATTTTTTGTTGACAGTAACATGAGATCCAGTTATTCACTGTTGACGAAAAACTGATCAGTTGATCTAAGAGAGAATTGGAAATTTTTATTTTATTCTTAAAAAATATTTATTTAGGTTGTGCCAGGTCTTAGTTGCGGCAGACGGGCTCCTTAGTTGTGGCATGTGAACTCTTAGTTGTGGCATGCAGGAGGGATCTAGTTCCCTGACCAGGTATCGAACCCAGGCCCCCTGCATTGGGAGCATGGAGTCTTACCCACTGTGCCACCAGGGAAGTCCCTGGAAATTTTTATTCGAGCCAAATTTGAGGATAATAACCTGGGAGGAGCATCTCAGAAAGTTCTGAGAACTGTTCCACCCTTTAGAAGTCAAGACACAGTTTATATAAGTTTTTTGAGGCAGAGGGCTGTACATTAAAGGATTTAATATTGACAGTTTACATAATTCCAGATTTGAGCACCATCACAGTGGGTCGTGTGACCCTTTATAAGATCAAGAAGGAATGTAGTTTTTTAAGGAGTTGTCTTATTTATGCTAGGAGAATGTTGCCGTTTATGGTTGAGTAGGTATTTCTGCTGAGGGGGGAGGTTTGGTCAATGCATAATGCAGATGCACAATGCACAGTGTGGTGGGGAGAGGGGAGGCCAAAGGGCAGAGAAGTTTTTTTTTTTTTTTTTTTTTTTCCGGTGCGCGGGCCTCTCATTGCTGTGGCCTCTCCCGTTGCGGAGCACAGGCTCCAGACGCGCAGGCTCAGCGGCCATGGCTCACGGGCCTAGCTGCTCCGCGGCATGCGGGATCCTCCCGGACCGGGGCACTAACCCGTGTCCCCTGCATCGGCAGGCGGACTCTCAACCACTGCGCCACCAGGGAAGCCCCAGGTTCTTTTGTTTTGATGCAGAAAGAATTCAGCGTGAGGTAAAGTGGCATTCAAAGAGTGAGTTTATTAGCATAGGACAGTTGTGAGAGAGACAAGTGGGCAGGCAAGGCGCAGCCGCAAGAGCAAAGAGGGCTCCATTTTTATAATCAAAATGGGGAGGGGAGAAGACCACCTTTTTCTTCATTCTTGGGTAGACATCAAGGCTTACATCATTAGTTCCTCCTTTGACCCTATGTGGTCTGAGACCGTCATGGTGCTATTTAAATCCTATGTATATTAGGGTGGTGACATATACTAAAATATGGTAATTCATCTCAGGTTTCGGTATAATGTCCCCTTTCACCTAGTTTCTTCACCCTTTCACCTATACAAAGTCCTGTCTTGGCTACATGCAGAAATGATACTTTTCGAGGACCATTAACTCCCCGATTTCATGTAACAAGACATAGACCCCATGTCTATAGTCTTGTGGGTTTTTTGTTGTTTTTTTTGGCCACGCCACATGGCTTGTGGGATCTTAGCTCCCCGACCAGGGATTGAACCCGGGCCCTCAGCAGTGAAAGTGCAGAGCCCTAACCACTGGACCGCCAGGGAGTTCCCTATTGTCTTGTGTCCTGGCTGTCAGGGTTTGTGGCTTGAGTGTGCCTGGTGTTCCTTCAAGGTAGAGTAGATTGTTGCTAGATTACTGGATCCTTTTCTTGAGTGTCATTAGCTTACAAGAGTCTCCCAGACTCTTAAAATTCCCTTTCTATCTTTAATCCCCTAGTGGGATTTCTAAACTAACCATTTAATTATCCTTCGCTATCCCTATCAACCTCACATAATTACCATTGTGTGTGTGTGATGAGAACATTTGAGATCCACTTTCTTAGCAGATTTCAGGTACATCATACATTATTGCTAACTGTTGTCACCATGCTGTATATTAGGTCTCTAGGACTTACTCATCCTATAACTGAGTTTGTGCCCTTTGACCAACATCTCCCCATTTCCCCCACTCCCTGGGCCTGGCTACTCTGCTCTTATGAGTTTGACCTTTTAATTTTATTTATTTATTTAAATTATGTTTTAGCTCCACAGAGTTTGTTTGTTTTTATTAATTTATTTATCCATTTATTTTTGGCTGCGTTGGGTCTTCGTTGCTGTGCACCAGCTTTCTTTAGTTGCAGCGAGTGGGGGCCACTCTTCATTGCGGTGCGCGGGCCTCTGACTGCAGTGGCCTCTGTTGTCACGAAGCACAGGCTCTGGGCACACGGGCTTCAGCAGTTGTGGCGCGCGGGCTTAGTTGCTCCGCGGCATGTGGCATCCTCTAGGACCAGTGCTTGAACCCACGTCCCCTGCATTGGCAGGCGGATTCGTAACCACTGCGCCACCAGGGAAGTTTTACTTGTTTAGATTCCACATATCAAGTAGATCATGCAGTGTTTGCTCGGTGAAATAAGCTAGACACAGGAAGACATAGCGCCTTCCAGGGAGCACGTGTCAGAGTTGGTGAGGGGCAGGGTTGTATGATGGGAGGATGCACTTGTAGACTGACTCAGAGAGAGTTTTAGTTCAGGGCTTCGATCCCTGGCCAGACTGAGGGCCGTCACGGATGGCAGCACAGACATGACTTTGACCAGATGATCTCCGACCTGGCAGCAAAGTGAGTGCTGACCCTTGATCCCTTGAAGGGGCTGTGAGGCAGCCTGTGATGGTGCCTGGGCGTACAGGTGGTTTCCTGACGGGGTGTTACGAGAAGGCTCTGTGGACCAGGAGAGGGTCTCTTGGCCCCACGGGCTCCTCTCCTCTCGGGTGGCTTCACCCACCACCCTCAACTCTTGGGCTTCCTTCTGTCTTTTCTGGAAGCTCCACACTCCTGATCTTAGGTTGTAGGGCATGCTGGAGGGGAGGCAACTCCTGAGGAGCCCCGCACACGTAAAGTCTCCCGGTGTGAGGACAGCGGTGAGCGGATACACCCTGCCAGCCACCTTCCACCTTTTCTCAGTGACGTAGAACTTCAGGGCCTCCCCTCCTGTGGAAAGAGTGGCACAGGAAATTGTTAGAGGAAACCACATACTCTGAGGGGGTCTCTTGCCCCCTTTTCTCCATCGTAGGCCCTTTAGTTTAAAAATCGGAACTGTGATAAATTCTGTCCTCAGTGGGGACTTCCCTGGTGGTCCATTCGTAAAGAATCCACCGTCCAATACAGGGGACGTGGGTTCGATTCCGGGTCAGGGAACTAAGATCCCCCATGCCGCGGGGCAACTAAGCCTGCGCGCCGCAACTACTGAGCCTGCGTGCCACAACTAGAGAGCCCGTGTGCTGCAACTACAGAGCCCACACACATCAACTAGAGCCTGCGTGCCGCAGACCATAGAGCCTATGCACCCTGGAGCCCGCACGCCACTAGAGAGAAGCCCGAGCACCGCAACAAAAAGATCCCGCTTGCCACAACGAAGAGCCGACGCAGACAAAAAAAAAACTCCATCCTCGACTCCAGCTTCTGGATTCCAGACGTTTGCCAGTCTAGGCAGGGCCGGAAGGCCTGGAGGAGGGTATACCTGCAGGTTCCTGCCGTGCTCTCAGGCCTGTATTAAGGTGCCGGGCAGGGGAGGTTTTGGGGAAGAGGTGGAAGCTGTGGCTGTGTCCTAGAGAAGCTACCGATACAGCCTTCCTGAGTGATGGCAGGCACGCTACAGGTGAGGAGGACGCGGTGCCCTCATGAGGGCGGACTCAGACTCTTCTGCCCCCTGGGAGCAGGGGAGCAGCTCCCTCCTGGGGACCAGTTTTAGACAAGACCTCCGCCACCCACCCAGTGCAACTCCTTTCCTCGTGCACTGGGCTGCTGGGGCTCCCGTGGGCCTGGCCCCCTCCTCAGCACTGCCCGAGCCTTCCTTACCCGCTGCAGGTTCACGGGGTGCGAGGCTTAGAAGAGGTGGTTTCATAAGCTGCAGCTGATGAATGGGTCCCAGCGCCCTACTCCTTCCTCCAGGTCCTCCAGAGCTGTGAGCCAAAAGGAGGCGCACAGAAACCGGTCACAGATGCAGGGCATTTTTTTTTCTTTTTTTTTGGCCGTGCCGCAAGGCTTGCAAGATCTTAGTTCCCTAACCAGGGATTGAACCTGGGCCCTTGCTGGTGAAAGTGCAGTCCTAACCACTGGACCGCCAGGGAATTCCCCCTGCTTAGCCTTTAAAGTGCATTTGATGTTTCAAACAGAACTTGGCACCTCGTGGGAAGGAAAAAGGAAGCATGGGAAGGGTTAATTAGGTGGTTTGGTTCTCTGACAGCCAGTCTGGGCCCCTTCACCTCCCCCTCACTGATCCCAATGGAGGGACCTAAATGTCACAGTTAGAGCCCATGCTATTCAACGGTGTGCCCCACCAGGCACTGAGCTTCAGCTGTGGAAGTTTCCTGAGGTTGTTGAACAGTCTACCACAAACTAGGTAGGCAGAAACGTGTTCTCTCACAGTTCAGGCCAGAAGTCCAGAATCAAGGTGCTGGCAGGTTGATTCCTTTGGGAGACTGGGAGAATCTGTTCCAGGCCTGTTTCCAGCTTCTGGTGGTTGCCAGCAGTCCTTGGCCCTCCTCGGCTAGTAGACACGCTGCAGTCCTGTGATGTGGCCTCTTTTACCACAAGACAGATGGGAAGGAGTCACAAGTGGCTTCTCATTAGTATCCTGACTGCCAGAGGGATTGAGTGCTGTGAAGCTACCCCATAGATTTGTCTTTGTCTCCAAGTGGGCTGGGCCTGGAGGTCTGACTTCTAGCAGGACCCAGGGACGGGTCCTGCCAGGAACCAAAATCTGTCATTCAATTGTGTATTTACTTCTTTCATTTAAGGTACTCATAATAAATTCTTAAATTATGCAACACTTCATTCATGGTTATAAGTAACTTATTCAGTTTTACATTTAGCTCTGTCTTCCCATTGAAGGTACTTTTCTCTGCTTTTCATAGAGTTGCATAACATTAATTCAATCTTTTGAGTATATTTTTCCTTTAAGTAGATTTTTTGCTTGTTCTCCTATTTATTGAGATTATATACCTATATATATTTACACATGAATTTCACACGCACGCACAGATCTTGTATATACCATTCTTACTTGAGCAAATACATTCATCTGGGTTCACCAACCCTCCATTTACAGATACAAATCATCAGTGCCGCACATGGCACTCTGTCTCAGCAGACACCCATGTGTTCTGCCAGCAATCCATTCACAGGGGAAAACCTTTCAGGCTCATTTCTAAATCCTTCCTTTTAATAGGTACAATTGCTTATATTCTCATACTCCAGATACATCATTTGTGTTCACAAACACTTCATTTATAGATAAAAACACATCACTCATTCTCATTAGATACACTCGTTGTTATATCAACATTCAGTTCAGAGATAAGTAACCTGTCATTCAGTGTTGTGTACACCGCTTTTCTTTGAGCGGATATATTCCTTTCCATTCTAACCACATTTTATTCCAGGGACCCACAATACGCATTGTACATAGGCGTTTTCTCTCTGTAGACACCTCCTGTTTCTGTTTTCTACCAACGTTCCATGTATAGATATATTTTGCATCATTCTGTTTTGCGTATAAATCCTTTCAGTAGTTACATTCATTTAGATTCATAAACTCTTCATTCAGGGAGATATAAAAGTATAATTCAATTATGTATATGGAAATGTCTTATGTTAATATATTATTGTTCTGCCAACATTCCATTCATAGAGATACACAGCATATAATTGTGTGTATACTTTTTCCCATTCTACAATAGTTTATTCTAAAAAATGTCATTCATTCTTATGTTCAGGTATTTCCTTTGAGTAATTTTGTTTTGAATAATTTTGTTTTATACAAACTGTCCATTCATAGATATACTTCATATCATTCCGTGTTGAGTATAGCTCTTTTTAGATACATTTTTGTTCTAGTCACATATAGAATTCAGTCTTGAGTTGTATTTTTCTGTGTTTTAGCAGCCATTCACTCTAAACATGTTACACACACCATTCAGTTTTATCGCTCTTTCCTTCAATAAATACATTATTTTTTGTTACACCAAGACCCAGTTTCTAGAGACACATATCAATCTTTTGAACAACTGTTTTTATGGGGCGATATATTCATCTGTGTTCTATCCATAGTCCATAGGGTAGATATCAAGTTCAGTGTTCTTACCGTAAAAACACCAAGAAACAAAACAAAACCAACCACCCCCAGGAGCACAAGGAACCCTTTGGAGGTGACACTTATTACCATGATTGTGATCATTCACAAGTGTGTGCATATGTTCAAACGCACCAAATTATATACATTAAATATGTGCAGTTTTTGGTACAACCATTACACCTCAAAAAAGCTGCTAAAAATTTTTCTACCTTTGTTTTTACTTTAAGAAAATACAAAATTACATATATATGGCTTACACTGTTTATTTCTATTGGGCTGCTCTGCTCTACATGGACAAATAAATGTTTGACTGTCACTGCCTGCTGAAAGCAGGATACGAAGAACCTGGGGGTGGAAAGACTTTCCCCTGAATATCCTTCTATTTATCAGTGTATCACTTTTAAAGAGCAACAAATACACTGAAAGTCATCTTCAGCAGTTATTATACCAGAGCAACTCAGAAACTCTGCACTCTTAGTTGCCAGGTCTTGGTTGAGAACTCTTAACCTTGAAAAACTCGAGTAACTATTAACAGCTTCAATGAACCAAAGTTACATTTTGTTTTAATCTGATAGCAATCTTGACCCAAAAGGCCAGCGTCAAGTTAAACGATATCCAGTTTCACTTTGATGTTCATAGCTGCCAGTTCAGCTACAAAATACCGAAAGACGTAAGGCACGGAAACAGTGTCGATGGTGTCACTGCGGTTACACAGAGTACAGTTGTACTTCCTGTTGCGCATGGTGGACCACGATGGGGGTGGCTTCTCCAACAGCGGGGAGAGCAAACTACCACACTTCACACACACGTGGGCTACAGACCGATCCGAGCAGTTGAAGAGCCGGTCGTGAAGGAGAAAAGATGTACCATGAGCTAAAAGGGCGTCCCGCTCCATCTCCCCGAAACGGATCCCACCCTGGACGTTTCTTCCCCCGATAGGCTGGTTAGTGACTTTGTCTCTGGCTCCTGTTGTCCTAACTTGGAATTTGTCTGAGACCATGTGGCGTAAGCGTTGGTAATAAACCACACCTATGAAGATGTCTGCATCCAGCTCTAGCCCACTGATGCCACTATACAACCTCTCAGTGCCATAGTAGTTGTAGCCAGCAGCCTTCAACATCTCACCAAAGTACTCCAGGGCCGAGTTCTCCTCGGAGAAGATGAAGGGCGTAGCATCATGGCAGAGACCATGTAAAGCTGCAGACTTCCCTGCCATACTCTCAATCAGCATACCGATGGTCATGCGGGATGGAAAACCGTGAGGATTGAACAGAATGTCTGGAACCATCCCGCTCTCAGTGAATGGCATGTCCTCAACTGGCCACAGTCTGCTCAAGATGCCCTTCTGCCCATGACGACTGGCAAATTTATCCCCGATAGTTGGGTTCCGAGGGACTCTCATCGTGATGCAAACACACTTGAATTTGCCATTTCCAGTGTCATTACTGCACACTTTGATGTTATCCACAATACAATTTTCTTTACTCCTAGGAAAAAATAAACCGGACAAAATGTCAAAATGTACAGAGATACTAAGTTTTACTGATATAGTTAGCGCTTCATAAAGGATATTTGCAGAACTTATTCTCACCTCTATTCTCCAATACAGATAGAGCTGGTATCCCTAGAAGTATATTTATGAATAGGGCTACTGATTATGTTCACTAGAGAACTGTGTTCATCTGAAAGAATACTAGCAAGAAAGGCAGCTGAAGACCTACTACTGAAACCAATTTTACAGCTGTAAAATAAGCTTAAAAATTTTATTTTTATTAAGAGGTATAATGAACTCAACATTTTAGCTGGGAAACATTACTAACAACATGTCCAAGAGAGATGCTCAAGTTTGAATAATACAGTTTTAAAATAAATCACAGATTAACTGATCAACTGTAGTAGACTGACAAGAAAAGTGGAAAAACAAAGGCAGTACAACAGACCACAGAACTCTGTCTCATTTAAGAAATGGCCATTCAGTTAATAACTAAGCTACCGCTTATATTTTCTCCAAAAATTCTCCTGTTGAAAAATAACTTGCACTGACCTCCAGCAATTTCACTCAGAAACAGCCTTTAAGAAACAGCACTGGTGGGCTTCCCTGGTGGCGCAGTGGTTGAGAGTCCACCTGCCGACGCAGGGGACATGGGTTCATGCCCCGGTCCAGGAAGATCCCACATGCCGCGGAGCGGCTGGGCCCGTGAGCCATGGCCGCTGGGCCTGCGTGTCCGGAGCCTGTGCTCCGCAATGGGAGAGGCCACAGCAGTGAGAGGCCCGTGTACCGAAAAAACAAAAAACAAACAAAAACAACAGCACTGGCTATGCGAACTTACTTATAGTACATCACAAAGCTTTCCCCGGTGTTGAGGTTTACGTAGCTGTAATATGGATCTCCATACTGCAGTTGTGCTCCAATAAATGGCAATCCGTCATCATCCAACTTCTGCAGAATCCGTGGGTCACCAGGTTTGACTCCAAAGACCAGACTATCATCTCCTTGTTTGATTTTTTCAGACAGATCTATACACTCGGACTTGTAGACACTTCCATGGGCAAAGCCTCGTTCCCAAGAGGCCTTATTCACAATCTGTGAAGTCAAAGAATCATTAAGAGACTGAGACCAAATGAGAGTTTTCAAAATAAACCCGGTTAGAATTACAACTGGTTTAGGCATTTGATTTTAAAACTATCCACATTTCCTAAATCACCTATGCTATTAAAATCCAGACACAATAAAGGTAGATATTTCCAAGACTACATTCATTCGACATCTACTTATACTATGCACTCAAACAGGCAGGCTATATGCATATGAATATCTAGTGATATCCCTCAAGGCTTGTCACTTTTAACTTAGACCAGGAATTAACTATTTAACAGCATAGCCATGCACCAAATACTAGGCACCTGGGCACACAAGAAATACTCCTTCAGTGATCTGATGGTAAACAAAAAAGTTAAAAACGAAGAAGGATGCAACTACGTCTCCTGGTAGAACTTACCATGGCATCTTCCATATCATAGCCAGTGTAAGAAATAACAGCAACAATGGCATTTGTCCCAATTGGATAGTTATCCATGTCATAATAATCATACATGTATGGTCGCACTAAAGGGCTTTGTGGAGTCTGAAGACGATACAGTTTATTATCTGACCGGTCTTGAAAAGTGAGGAGTGGAAAGCCCATAGTCTGCTTACCTACAAAGGGAAAAAAATTAGTGTTTCGTTTTTTCCTCCTTGATTATAAAGGTGACATATAAAATTGGAAACTAAATATTCATCATAGGGGAATAAATAAATAAATTAATCATGCTGGTTATGTTTACTACAGACTAATACTTGGGGTGAAAATGAAGTAGACAAGTGTGTATCAACAGGACCCATGAAAACAATGCTGAATGAGAAAAAGTACAGAATGACATTTAATATGATGCATTCATGTACATTTGCCACACATCCCAATTCTAGACCTAGTTTATGGATACACATGTAATAAAAGCATAAAAAGGGGACGTAAAGGATATATACAAACTACAGGATATTACTACTACTGGGGGGAGAGATGGAGTGACAGTAACTACTATCTAAGTAGATTACTTTCTCACACACACACACACACACACAGTCACACACAGTAAGATGTTGGTATTTGTAAATTGTGCATAGTGAGGTAGGTACAGGGGGCAGGTAAGACGCTTCTTTGTACTACTACCTTACAGTACAGAGAATCAATTCAAGACAAAATGATTTTAGGGCTTCCCTGGTGGCGCAGTGGTTGAGAGTCCGCCTGCCGATGCAGGGGACACGGGTTCGTGCCCCGGTCCGGGAGGATCCCACGTGCCGCGGAGCGGCTGGGCCCGTGAGCCATGGCCGCTGAGCCTGCGCGTCCGGAGCCTGTGCTCCGCGATGGGAGAGGCCACAGCAGTGAGAGGCCCACATACCGCAAAAAAAAAAAAAAAAAAAAGATAACTGATAAGAACGTACTGTATAGCACAGGCTATACAGTATGCAGAAATATGCAATCAATGCAGACTGATCCTGAGATGACCCAAATGTTGGAATTGGCAGACAATGATTTCAAAATACCTGTTATAACTATGCTCACGTAATGGAAAATATGTTCACGATGAATGAAGATCAGACTCTCAGATAAAACAGAAACTATAAAAATGAAACAAATGGAAGCTCTAAGCTAAAAAATTAACTTTCTGAAATAAAAATGCACTAGATGACAGTGAATATGATAGATCAATAAAAGTGATTCAATCTGAAGAAAAAAAGATTGAAAAAAGAGAACAAAAATCCAGTGGTTTATGGGACAACACTAAAAGGCATACCATATATGATGCATAACTGAAGTCTCAGGAGATGAGAGAATGAGGCAGAAGCAATATTTTTAGAAATAATGGCAGAAAACCATACAGATTTAATTTTTTAAAACAGATTTAAGGGACTTCCCTGGTGGCGCAGTGGTTAAGAATCTGCCTGGCAACGCAGGGGACAGGGCTTCGAGCCCTGGTCCAGGAAGATCCCACATGCCGTGGAGCAACTAAGCCCGTGTGCCACAACTACTGAGCCTGCGCTCTAGAGCCCGCGAGCCACAACTACTGAAGCCCGAGCGCCTAGAGCCTGTGCCCCACAACAAGAGAAACCACCACAATGAGAAGCCCGCACACCGCAACAAAGAGTAGCCCCCGCTCGCTGCAACTAGAGAAAGCCAGCATGCAGCAACAAAGACCCAACGCAGCCAAAAATAAAAAGTAAATAAAATAAATAAATTTTAAAAAGAAACTACAAGCCCTTTTCTTCTGTGACTACCACCACCTTCCCCTCCACCTTACCCATCTGGCACTGGTACATGTTTCTTGGACTTTGGTTGTGATCAGAGAAAGGGATGAAGTTGGCGATCACACTCAGCAGGCTGTGAGGGAAGAGCTCCTGGTGGGTGGTAACGCCAGCCAAAACCTCATCCTCAAAGACAGCAACGTTCATGAAGATCTGGAAAAGAGGAAGGACGAGGAAGTTCAACATACAAAATAACTGTGACTGCTAACACGTATTAGCTCTCTCTCTCAGAGTTTAGTTCTCACAGACTTGAAAGAAAAACTTCCCACCCAGTATCATGAACACTGAAGGGATCCACAGTTAGAAATACCACATGCCTTACACACTTCATTCTAAATCTACCCTGGTCCAATTGTGAAGGGAGACAGGAAGGAGGAACATTTTTTTTAAAGTAGCACAAAGTCCAGAGTTTGCAACTGCAGAAATGTAGGCAAAGATTGAGAGCGGTTCTAACGGAACGTTTCAGTCTCACCACCCGAGGCAGAGCTGGCTGCCAAGGAACGTGGGGAGTTGAGCGGGATGGGAAAAGCAAGTCATGTGACTGCCAACCCTCTCTCAAGTTTGATGAGCATGAAAACTGCTTCATGCTGGTCACAGAAGAGGCAGAAAATAAGCTTTGACTTTCTTTCAAATGCCCCAATTGTAATTATAACAGTTACACCTTTTTTTTTTTTTTTTTTTGCGATACACGGGCCTCTCACTGCTGTGGCCTCTTCTGCTGCGGAGCACAGGTTCTGGACGCGCAGGCTCAGCGGCCATGGCTCACGGGCCCAGCCGCTCCGCGGCATGTGGGAGCTTCCCGGACCGGGGCACGAACCCGCGTCCCCTGCATCGGCAGGCGGACTCTCAACCACTGCGCCACCAGGGAAGCCCCAGTAACACTTTTAAAAAAGAAATAGTTACTAAGTCTCTGAAAGTTGCATACTATACAATCACACATAGTCTATGTACCTGTTCCATAGTTCCAATTAGTTCTTCTTTGCCCAATTCCAAGTTCTGCACAGGCCGCACCAGTCTACAAGGAGTGGTAAAAAGGTACAATCCTGGGTACAGACTTGGTTTTCCTGTCATGGGGACCAGGACCACCTCCATCCAGGGAGGAATTCTTTTTTCTCTCAAAACCTGTTCTCAAAAAAAAAAAAAAAAAAAAAGAGTTCAATTAAGAATAAATGAAGTATTTTACATCTATCTCCCCTGCCACCCAGGAGGTGGGTATAGTGGAGAAGCAGATCAAATGTGAAAAGCAACATCTTTAGAATTAAATCAGTTTTGCAGGTAACAAACCTAGTGCCCTGCCAGTCTCAACCCCACACAGATGGCCGTTCGCCCCATATCGAGAGCTGGCAAAAGCCCTACTCTCTTGGGGGCTCAGTCCCAGTATCAGGCAGACTGCGTACGACTGAGACTGGGGAAAAGGTAAACCAAGAATGTGTGTGTAGACATACTAAATGAAATTCTATCCTCTGATGTCTACAACATAGATTACTGGGGACTTTCATGGCGGTCCAGTGGCTAAGACTCTGAGCTCCCACTGCAGAGGGCTCAGGTTCGATGCCTGGTCAGGGAACTAGATCCCACATGCCACAAGTAAGAGGTCACATGCCGCAACTAAAAGATCCTGTATGCCGCAACGAAGATCCCGTGTGCCTCGACTAAGAACTGGCACAGCCAAATAAATAAATACTAAAACAATAAATAACATACAGATGACTGGTGTTACTTTAAAATGTATTCAGTGAAAAGGCGGCACGTGGGATCTTCCCGAACCGGGGCACGAACCTGTGTCCCCTGCATTGGCAGGTGGACTCTCAACCACTGCACCACCAGGGAAGCCCTCTACTTAAAAAAAAATGTATTTCAAGGGACTTCCCTGGTGGTCCAGTGGTTAAGACTCTGCGCTCCCAATGCAGGGAGCACGGATTCAATCCCTGGTTGGGGAACTAAGATCCACGTGATGCATGGAACGGCCTTTAAAAAAAAAAAAAAGGTATCTCAGGACCCAGAAGGCAACAGGTTATGACTTGTATCTTGTATAGTTTCAATATTACTTGAAATATAAAGTCCATATTTCAAGGTCCCCTATATGCCACTAGTATTTACCAAGAGAAAAAAAGTTAAAAGTGTGTTAGATTAATTGACTAGGGCCTCAATGAAACCACCAAAAAAAAGTACAGGTCAAATACCTGTCACTGTCCCTAACTGATGACGTCAGTACAAGGCAAGACGCTGCCACCAGAGGGAATGTATGGGCACTTTTGTAATTAGCTTCTGACCTCCAGACCCCTTGACACTCGAGAATGCCCTGGGGCTACCTCAACAACTAGAAAATGACTGAAAACCTAAGACGGAAGGACAGGACAATTCACAGAGACTCGAGATCACCTTAAAATGTCGGAGAGAATCGGCAATGCCAGGAGCAAGCTCCTTATCCGCCCAGCCAACCATGACACCGTCCAGCAGGACAGGGTAGCACTCGCTGTATGGCCGATGTGGCGCTCCGTCAACTGGAGTGACGCCTGGTGAAGCGAGGAAACGGAATGATCACATCAGGATGCTTTCCCCAACATTTAACTTTCCCTCCACATTCAACAAGTGCTTCATCATTTTAGCTATCTAGTCATCTTGTCTCTACACCGGAATGTTTTTGTATTGCCTGAGTAAATATCTAAATCATTTCAGCAAGGACCCCCCAAATCTACTGTCTCTAATTGCCGGTGAGGAGAGGAGCAGGGGGACAGGGGTTTAAGGGAGGCTTTTCCCTGTGCACCTTTTGTATTTTGATTTCTGAGCCATGTAAACATATTAACTTCTTCCCAAAAATCTGATTACCTTTGATCCTCATTGTTCACATATCACAAATTTGCCGACTAGCTAAACTTTATTTGTAACCCCAATATCAATACTAGTGGCGCTTTTTTGATCATTTGAGGACATGCAGTGAAAATTTTGAATCGCCGGATACACGTGTTCCCAGCTGAGCTCAAACCAGGTGACAGCACTGTCTGTTTCAGCTCACACTGTAAACAAGTGTCCTTTCCGCACTCTGTTCAGTGCCATGTTTTTTGCATCTTTGTGCTTTTGTTGGTGATTCTGCTGTTTATAATGGCCTTCAAGCACAGTGTGAAAGTGCTGGTTCCTAAGCACGGGGCCCTGCTGAGCCTTATGGAAAAACGTGTTAGACGAGCTTATCGTTACAGTGCTGTTGGCTGAGAGCTCAACATTAATGAATCAACGATATACATTAAGTAAGGCGTCTTGAAACAGAAACACACATAAAGCAAGGCTATGTACCAGCTGATGAAAACGCTGTGCCAAGAGGCTCACAGGAACCTAATCTTTTGTTCCCCCAGGAACAACGGCTCAGTATCTGCTAATTCAGTGCCAGTGGTGACTTTACAGAAGTACTGCAAATACCAAGAATCGACTCTAATTAAATAAAGAACGCTCTTCCATGAGCCATCAACACCTTCTGAAGATAGCAAGTGCTTTACAAAATGTCACAGGTTATCCACAGTGTTTCACCCATCGCCCTTACAAGAACTCTCTGCTCAGCCCCCAAAGAAGCACAACTTAATAGCTTTGCACCTGTTAAAACCCACACAAGCAAACAAGACAAGGCTGCTGTACACCACCTACCCAAGTTGCAGAGCAAAGCTGGGATAGATGCTGTATACACAAACTGTGTGACGACCTCACATATGGTGGTTAAGTGGTTCATCAGACCACAGGGCTCCCCGTCGGGGGTGTGCACGGGGCAAAGGAAACCCCAGGACTCCGGCAGCAGCCTGCGTACTGTGGTGGTCCGCATCTTGGCAAAATCTGCCCCTCTGTGCACACAGCGGAAGTGGGAGAGATAGCGTATGAAGTTCAGCTTGTCAGCCACAACACAAAGTCCGGAATCTTGCAGGAAGCCGAGACCTTAATAAAACAAATGTCAATGAAAATGGGCTAAACTTAAGGAAAAAAAAAAAAGCCTATCTTTTACTGGAGGCTCTGATAAGATAAAACCTCAGAGTACACTAGAGATCACAGAGTGGGTCATCACAAAGTTTACTCAGCTCTGGTGAGGGGAAGAGCTTAAAAACACAATAAAAATCCCCAGATTTCACGAACTGTATTAGCCTCGACTGTTTCTCCATCTCCTCTACACTATCTCCTTTGTGGGAAAACATTAAATGAGTAATAAAATAGCAAGTAATTAAATGGGATTCATCCAAGAGGGCTGGATAACACACAAGCATTTGTTAGCCCTTAAGGAATCTGCACCAGGATCATCTGTTTAAAAAAAAAAAAAGAAAAAGATTTCTGGGCCCTCAATAACCACTTTTTAAAGTCTTCCAGTCATTCTAATACAACTGGTTTAGGGATGCGCACGTCTAACAACCCTCCCAGACAACCCATCTAGTTAACCTTTCCTCAGAGATCTAAGCTTTCTTTAGTTTTGTAGAAAGAGGCACAGGAAATGCATTTGATCATTAAAATTAGATTTCAACTATACAGTCTACAGCCCAATATACACCTGTCAAAAGTTACAACTTGAAATCGGTCTTTAATGAGTAAGAAGTTCACTTTTGAAAAGAATCTCTCTCAGCAATATATAAATCTACATTAAGCAAATGATTTGAAAATCGTAACTAAATGAAGCCTCTCTGTTTAATTTCACCTGTTTTAGAACGTAGATTCCCAGTAGCAAGAAGATATTCAAATGGTTTTGTAAGGTCTGTTCCCAGAGTAAAAATCTTCATCAAATTTTCAGTGTTTAAGGACACATTGGTCTTCTGGGCCTTCTTGTCTATAGCTATTTTAATAGATGCTAACCAAGCTTCCAATTTTTCCTGAAATAAGAAAAACTTTACATTGTTAGGTATTTTAATGAGCACAAGCAGGATATTTACTCTTACATAACCTGCACATCCGTAACAAAAGCCCACTAATTCGTACGTTTGACACGGAAAACTTCTGAACTATAAACCTGAAAAAACAGCTTTTCAAAGTACTGTTGCAGCTCAGGCATTTCTTAAGACAGAAGATACAGGCTTCTGCAGTGCTGAGGTTCGCCTCGGCACTGTGGGCAGCTGGCTGGATAGTTCTTTGTGACGAGGGGCTGTTCTGTGAGCTGTGGGATGTTACAGCAGCATCCCTGGCCCTTACCCACAAAAACGCCTCCAGACACTCTCAAAGGTCCCTTGGGGTGGAACAAAATCGCTCCCAGTCGAGATTACCCACACTAATGGAAAAGAACCGAAACTGGTTTGCCTGGGCCTTAGAAAAGTTTTTAATTCAAATGCTCTTATCAAACAATCGCAAGACCTTCAACCCCAGAAACAGGCAACAACAACAAAGCCCTGAGACAAAGCAGCAGCCCGAAGTCCCCAAATGACACCCAACACACAGGACCCCTGACTGACAAGCCAGTAGGAAAGACCGACACGTTCTTCTCATATAAAAGTTGAAACATAATGGAAAAGGAAGAGAAAACAAAAGAGAAAAGAGGAAAGAAGTCAGAGATGAGGAACAGAGATGTGGGTAAAATGCTCTGGAACCGGAGACGGGGAGGCGGAAAGAGTGAGCTAAACTTTCCTCCTGGGTCAGAGGCCTGCCCATGGTCTCTTCGAGGTTAGCTAGCATTTACTGGGCACGTACAACAAGCTGGCGCTCTGCATGGTTACTTCAGCCTCACAACAAACTCTTCCTCAGGAAGCACGGCATTACAGGACCTCTGAAAACCCGTGGGCCAAATGCACTTCAGTATTAAGAACTTTTTAGGCTTCCGAAAGGTGACAGGCACACAGACCTTTTATTACCTAACACCCATGATGGAGACTGAGGCACGGGCTCATAATCGAACACGTTTCTACCCTGAAACACAAACTGTCATACTAAGTAGAGCAAATGCAAGTTACAAAAAGCCTCCTGTTGGTTCGGATCAGGTTTTGATGCCAACTCTTATTGTTTTTTTTGGTTCTCATACTTTCTGGATCTGGAATTGCAGGCGAGCGATTGTGGACCTGTCTGTGCGGTCTGCACACTCAGTACAAGCAGAAGCAAGCGAGAGCCCTCCAGGAAGCCTTCCCATGAGGCTCACCAGCCTCTCTGGTAAAAGGGCTAATGTGGAGATGGGCGGACAAGCCTATGAAGAGCGACGCAGCGCTGAGAAGGAAGTACAGCATCTCCCCATCTGCTCTCACACTTCAGAGCGGAATCGCTTCAGCGTCCCTCACTCCCCAACCCTGTTAAGCAGCCTCGGACCCAATCACAGGGACCTCAGTCTCTGTGACAACACTCACTGAGATGGTTATACAAGCCTGTCATTCGTATCAGGTCACTGTCGTGAACCTTCTGAAGATTGCTTTCATGTCCCGAATTCAGAGGTTTAAAAGCTTGAGTATAACGGAGGCAAAGGTAAGGAAATCAGACACTTTTAAGCAATGAATTCTCTGAAAAAGTTCCAAGTTTCCTTTCCTCTGTTGCTGAAACAGGTCACCTTGGTAATGTCGTGCAAGTGAAGGTACTTCTAACACGGCCAGCTCACAACGAACCCACATGCTTCAGTTTAAGGAGGGAAATGTAAATTAGTCTTTAAAGGTGACTGAAACTTCTGCCTGATTTGAATTTTTATCAGGGAAATTCTAGACTACCAAAATTTCTCAATCTAATTTTATAGACAGAGCAGACAGAAACAAAAGTTATTACCTTCAAGTAAGAATTTAATTATTGACCAGATTAGGAACTTGGAGATTTTTACTTCAGTCCTCTCCATCTTCCCTGCCGTTGTTCTGTGATCTCTTAGATTAAATCTTTTTTAGGGATGATATTCAAAATATAAAATGCTACCAAGTCAACTTGCTTATACAATTATTTTTGTGTCATGCCAACATTCTCTCCCAACACACACAGAGTTCTCATTATTTACAGTAATCGTGTCCTATCCTGTCTCTGTGAACACTGCATTGGCGAGCACAGAAGCACTGCTCCTAGGGGAAATGCAGGGTTAGACTTCAGGGAGTCTCTGGTCATTGACAACGTTTTCGTCAACTGATCGATACATGACCTCGTTTTTTGTGTTTGTTGAGAGACACCTTAGTTTATTCTGTTGATTCGTCACCACTGAGCTCAGAGCAAACAGCACCGTAACTCATGCCTGAACAAAGCCTGTCAAGTGTTTTCTCCATAAGGAACGTCGCAGCCTTCTTACACTTAGGAACACTAGACGGTACTTCAGCACTGAGCCTGGGGGTCACTTTAAACAGCAAAATCACCAACAGAAAGCACAAAACTGTGAAAAACGTGGCAGTAGAGACCCTTGTTTACAGCTCATCAGACCTCAGCTGGGGCCACGAACATCAGGAAACTCCAGTTCTTTAGCACCTGTGCATGTCTGCAAATGATCCCGGGAGTGCTGACACTGCTGGCGTTCCAAATAAATGTTAGCGAGTAGGTGAATTCACAAGTACAGACTCTGTGAATAATGGGGACTGACTGGATGTGTGAATACAGGCCAGTTACACTTTATCATTAATGTTATGACCAAGATTTGATATTGTCTTTATTTAGCTTCTATAAAAACATTAAAGACATTTCTGAACCTGGCCAAGCTAAGGTCTGTAAGTCCGTTACTGCTAAACAAACAGACAAAAAGTAGGAAAAAAAAAAAAAAAAAAAAAGACTACATAAAATGCCCAAACGAGAAATTTTAAAAATGCAGGAAACAATACTGCTGGAAATGGCCACGTCATCCCACAAGAGGTACGACTGCTCTGGGGTGAAGCAGCCTGCATTTACCTTCAGAAACATGAGGAAGAGCTGCCCGGGGGTCAGGACCTCTTGATTCACTAAACTGTCAGGATTCTCCTCCATGCACTCTCCTTTGGCTAAAGCAAAGAGCTTCCGGGTCATGAGACAAAGCACATAAAACTTTTCAGTGTTGGATTTCAAGTGGATACAGATGCACTGGCTGCCAAAAGAGAAAGGAAAAGCTTAGAACGATTCAGCCGCCGATACTACTCGATGTCCTACTGAATTCAGCTTCTCGGCTGCACTGGCCATTCAGATGCTCAGCGTGTGGCTCGTGGATACAGATGGGACAGCGCTGGTCTAGAGCAGGGCTCCTTTGATAACTACACAGTGGTTACAGAAGACCAGGTCCCAGCCTTGGGGAAATAAAGGGACGTGACGCCTGCAACTTTCAAGGATGCAGAAAGAAAAACGCTGATGATATGCAGAGAAAGCAACAAAGCAAAGTGGTAAAAATATTAAGAACTAGTGAACGAGAGTGTCCAATGTACTATTTTTGCAGCAATTCTGGAAGTCTGAAGTTATTTCAAAAGTTTTAAAGTACAACACAAGGTATGAAGCTACCAGAAAAAAAAAAAGGCGAGGATGACTGCAGAAACAAAGCTGGGCCCTACTTTGCTCTAAGCCAGAACCCTACCCCCAGGGCCATTCTGATTCCCAGATGACTCACCAGCCCCAGCTACATCAATACAAGGAAGCATGGACACCTTCCACCCCCAATAAACAAAAGCACATACCTGAAGAGAAACTCTGCAGCGTGTTCATTTGGGTACCAGTCAGGAAGACTGAGTTTTACTCTGAAGCGTTCCCCCAGATAGCTAAGGACCTGTTTTTGTGTGGAACATCCCTCTTCCATTACAATCCTTAACATCTGAGAAACAGAGTTCCTAAAGAAAGAGTCATCTTCCTTTCCTTTGATGAGCTCCTGAAAAATCTGATAATCGGAAAAGCTGACAAGTGCCTAGAAAAGAAAAAAAGGTTCTTTTTTAAAATTGCTAATAACTAAACCATCTTAATCATTTAGTAACCATTCTGGTTTTTTTTTTTTTTTTTAATACCCGAGAAAAATTAGCACTCCGCTATCGCTGAATCTAAGTGAGCTCTTCAAAATCAGGGCGATGCTTGTATGACAGACACCAAGATGGTCCCATGATCCTCACCTCCCGGTATCCACAACCTTGGTCTCCTCCACACTGAGCCAGGGCTGGCCAGTGTGACCGATGGAACATGGTGGAAAAGCTGAAGCATGACTCTCAAGGCAGGGTCTCAAGGGCCCTCCAGCTCCCGCCTTGCTCTCCTGGCTAACTCTCTGGGGAAGACAGCTGCCTCAAAGCAGCCTGTGCAAAGGCCCACGTGGAGAGGAACTGAGACCTCCTGCCAACAGCCCACAGTGACTTGCCAGCCATGAGGGAACCGCCTCGGAAGGGGATCCTCCAGCCCCGGGCAAGCCTTCCAAACAACTGTAGCCCCCGCTGACATCTCACGGCAACCTCCGGAGACCCTGGCCAGAGCTGCCCAAATCTGGAGCAACTTCCAAACTCCTGACCGCAGAAACTGTGAGAGAAATGTTTAGCGATGCTTTAGCCACTGCCTTTTAAGTTAACTTTTTTTGTTGGTGGCCGCGCCACGTGGCTTGCAGGATCTTAGTTCCCCAAGCAATGATCGAACCCAGGCCCTCGGCAATGAAAGCGAGGAGTCCTAACCATTGGACCACCGGGAAATTCCCTGAGGTAACTTATTATGGAGCAGTAGTAGACGCCAGCACAGCATGAACTCTGATGAGGACAACCTATATCCATCCTGCACAGGACACCATTTCCAATGACTCACTCCCTAACGAGAGAAGTATATTCAGTAAGTCACACCTTAAGTGCAAATCCCAAAGGAAAAAAAAACAGTTCTTTCCGGTAAATAAAGTTCAACATAACCGTGCCATTTTCCAAGTAGTGAAGGTTCATATTGACGGCGGAATGTTCTTCCCTCACACAGTGCATTGAAACTCCTATTTAAACAAACAGAGCAAATGGTCAGAAACTCAGCAACACTACCACTGAGCATGCATGGCTACAATTAGAGACTGATTTTTAGCTCAATTATAAGAATAAATTGTTTAACTACAGGGCTCGTGAACGCAAAATGCTATCTTGTGAAGCCAGCCACTGTCACGGAGAGTGATCAACAGAGGCCAGGTCACTGTCAGCCAGAGACCGAGGGGAGTGCCACATACCCTGAACCAGAAGAGTTCCGAGGCCTGTACCTACACCTGGCCAAGTCAGCATCCTTCAGCACCGTAAGCAGTAACATAAATACATGTGTTCATTCAGTTTGAAAAAAAAATTGAACACAGTAGAAAAGTCCCACTATGAAATTATAACACAGAAATGCTTAACAGAAAAACAAAAAATTATACATATATGGGAGAAAAATATCAAAGACTCTGTTTGGATGCATCTACTTTTTAATATCGGGTGGACCAAAACGTGCCTTCGGTTTTTAAGTAAAAATAAAAGACATATTTTTCATTTTCACCAAGAACTTTATTGAACAACGTATTCACCCTTTTGCTCCACTACCTTCTGCCATTTTTCAGGCAACTTCATAATTCCATCTTCCCAAAACTTATCTTTTTAAGCAAAGAACTGTTCCAGGTGCCTTTTGCAGTCTTCCAGGGAATTGAAATTTTTTTCATTAAAAGAATTTTGGGGCTTCCCTGGTGGCGCAGTGGTTAAGAATCCACCTGCCAATGCAGGGAACACGGGTTTGAGCCCTGGTCCAGGAAGATCCCACATGCCACGGAGCAACTAAGCCCCTGCGCCACAACTACTGAGCCTACGCTCTGGAGCCCACGAGCCACAACTACCGAGCCCACGTGCTACAACTACTGAAGGCTGCGTGCCTAGAGCCCATGCTCCGCAACAAGAGAAGCCACTGCAATGAGAAGCCCGTGCGCTGCAACGGAGTAGCCCCTGCTCACCGCAACTAGAGAAAGCCCGCGCACAGCAACAGAGACCCAACGCAGCCAAAAATAAATAAATAAAATAAATTTATAAAAAAAAAAGGAGAGAGAATTTTGTAAAGACCAAAGTAAATAGCAATCCGAAGGAGCAATGTGTGGTGAATACGGAGGGTGAATCAGAACTTCCCAGCCAAGCTATAACAGTTTTGAGTGATCATCAAAGAAACATGCGGTCTTGCATTATCCTGATGGAAGACTATGTGTTTTCTGTTGACTAATTCCAGACGCTTTTTGTCGAGTGCCGCTTTCAGTTGGTCTAACTGGGAGCAGTACTTGCTGGAATCAATCGTTTGGTTTTCCGGAAGGAGCTCATAATAGAGGACTCCCTTCCAATCCCACCATATACACAACATCACCTTTATTGGATGAAGACCGGCCTTTGGTGTGGTTGGTGGTGGTTGATTTCACTTGCCCCATGATCTCTTCTGTTCCACATTGCTGTACAGTATCCACTTTTCATCGCCCATCACAATTTGTTTTAAAAGCGGAATGTTTTCATTACATTTCAGTAGAGAATCGCATGCAGAAATAAGGTCAAGAAAGTTTTTTTCGCTTAACTTACGTGGAACCCAAACATCAAACCGATTCACATAACCAAGCTGATGCAAATGATTTTCAACACTTGATTTGGATATTTTGAGTATGTCAGCTATCTCCCGCGTGGCATAATGTTGATTTTTAAAAATTTATTTATTAATTTTTGGCTGCCTTGGGTCTTCGTTGCTGTGTGCAGGTTTTCTCTAGTTGCGGCAAGTGGGGGCTACTCTTCGTTGTGGTGTGCAGGCATCTTATTATGGTGGTTTCTCTTGTTGCAGAGCATGGACTCTAGGCGCGTGGGCTTCAGTAGTTGTGGCTCGTGGGCTCGGTAGCTGTGGCTCACGGGGTCCAGAGCACAGGCTCAGTAGTTGTGGCGCACGGGCTTAGTTGCTCCGTGGCATGTGGGATCTTCCCGGACCGGGGCTCAAACCCGTGTCCCCTGCATTGGCAGGTGGATTCTTAACCACTGCACCACCAGGGAAGTCCTATAACGTTAATTTTTCTCAATTAATGTCTCGATTTGATCGCTATCAACTTCAACTGGTCTACCCGACTGTGGAGCATCGTCCAGAGAAATCTCCAGCACGAAACTTTGCAAACCACTTTTGACACGTTCAATCAGTCATGGCACCTTCTCCACACACTGCACAAATTTCTTCTTGCGTTTCAGTTGCGTTTTTACCTTTCTTGAAATAATAAAACATAATATGCTGAAAAATGTTGATTTTTTCTTTCTTCTTGAATATTAAAATGGCTACACAAAAATTCACTAATTTTGATGTCTTTTTTTAAATGCACGCTGATATGACAGCTGTCAAATACAATCTAACAGAATTGTTTCGAATGAATTTAAAGACAACTAACTGCTATTAGAGCCATCTTACGGAAAAAAACGAACGAACCTTTTGGCCGACCCAATAAAATAGCTTAAATTTTTCTAAAAGAACATTCCAAAAAATCACTATAACTTACCATACTGAGTATAGCCAGGCCCTCTGCTTTTCCATTTTGGTCTTACCATTGCGATGGGGAAATTTCTGCGAGGCATAATCAACATTCGGATGACTTTTTCAATGCCATTGATTATAAAATAGCCTCCCATTTCCTGCCAAAGAGACGAATTAAAATTTGTTAAACAAAGATATAGAACTACCCGTAAACATGAAACTGACCAACTGCGATCACCACCCTCATTCGTAAACAGATGTGCAGAAGAGGTGCACTCGGGCAAGAGGAACTGTGGATCCCTTGGAAACTGCAGACTTTATTAATTCTTAAGCACATTAAAACGGCTGTAGAGGGCTTCCCTGGTGGCGCAGTGGCTGAGAGTCCGCCTGCCAATGCAGGGGACATGGGTTTGAGCCCTGGTCCAGGAAGATCCCACATGCCGCGGAGTGGCTGGACCCGTGAGCCATGGCCGCTGAGCCTGCGCGTCCGGACCCTGTGCTCCGCAACGGGAGAGGCCACAGCAGTGAGAGGCCCACGTACCGCAAAACAAACAAACAAACAAAAACAAGTTACTCCAAAGAGAAGTCTAAAGATGAATACAGTAATCGTTTAGCTTCCAGACAAGTATGGCTTCTTGAATAAGTTAAAAAACTTTTGACTGTATGAAAGCTCTGGAAACCAGAAATTTGGATTAGCTAAATAGGAAAATATTTTTAATATTTAATTTTTAATAAGTTAATAGAACGTTTCTGTAATAAATAAGGAGCTACTATGAAGCAGGCATATCACGCTGAGTGCTCTATGTCAGCATAACATTTAATCCCATAATAATGAGAGAGAGCTATATGCCCATTTTCAGAAGAGAAAACTGAGGCTCAGGGAGATTAAATTTCCCAAAGGTGCGGGACTGGTAAGCGGAACAGCTGGATGTCAAACCCAGATCTGCCACCAAACCCTCTTCCCACCACACAACACAGCCCCCCTGTTGTAAGCAGAGTCTGCTGGTCTTTTTTTTTTTTTACATCTTCATTGGAGTATAATTGCTTTACAATGGTGTGTTAGTTCCTGCTTTATAACAAAGTGAATCAGTTATACATATACATATGTTCCCATATCTCTTCCCTCTTGCGTCTCCCTCCCTCCCACCCTCCCTACCCCACCTCTCCAGGCAGTCACAAAGCACCGAGCTGATCTCCCTGTGCTATGCAGCTGCTTCCCACTAGCTATCTACCTTATGTTTGGTAGTGTATATATGTCCATGCCTCTCTCTCGCTTTGTCACAGCTTACCCTTCCTGCTCCCCATATCCTCAAGTCCATTCTCTAGTAGGTCTGTGTCTTTCTTCCTGTCTTACCCCTAGGTTCTTCATGACATTTTTTTTTTCTTAAATTCCATATATATGTGTTAGCATACGGTATTTGTCTTTCTCTTTCTGACTTACTTCACTCTGTATAACAGACTCTGGGTCTATCCACCTCATTACAAATAGCTTAATTTCGTTTCTTTTTATGGCTGAGTAATATTCCATTGTATATATGTGTCACATCTTCTTTAGCCATTCATCCAATGATGGACACTTAGGTTGTTTCCATCTCCGGGCTATTGTAAATAGAGCTGCAATGAACATTTTGGTACATGACTCATTTTTTTTTTTTTTTTTGCGGTACGCGGGCCTCTCACTGTTGTGGCCTCTCCCGTTGCGGAGCACAGGCTCCGGATGCACAGGCTCAGCGGCCATGGCTCACGGGCCCAGCCGCTCTGCGGCATGTGGGATCTTCCCGGACCGGGGCACGAACCCGTGTCCCCTGCATCGGCAGGCAGACTCTCAACCACTGCCCCACCAGGGAAGCCCTACATGACTCTTTTTGAATTATGGTTTTCTCAGGGTATATGCCCAGTAGTGGGATTGCTGGGTCATATGGTAGTTCTATTTGTAGTTTTTGCATGTCTTGATTACTTCAACTTAATACTGCAAAGCCACCTAACAGGGCTTGAATGGAAGGTACATGAAGCATTTAATACGTCCACAGAATCTGACTGTGGGTAAAGCAGACATTTGAGACAGATATGTGGTTAAGACAGCTTTAAAAAAAACCAAATACGTATCCAAATATGTATCAGTTGGTAGGAGAAACCTACCAATTCTTTCCCCATAATAATCATATTCTCTAACTGGAGTGGTTTTTTTTTCATACATTGTCTCACGTGAGACTCATTATGAGGCCTATGCAGTGTGCAGACAAAACATCAATGCCCCACGTTACCCATCCAGAGACTGAAGCAGAGAAAGAAATCCGGACCCCCCTCCCCCACTCCCGACAAGCTTCCCGTCCTCTCTCTCCCAGCTCCGGCGCTTTCTACTGTCACCTGGCCCTTGACTGCATGGGACCCCTGTAGGTACCTCTGCTTCCTCGTGGTGCTGGATGAGGGCTTTTGGAGGAAGGTTGTATAAGTTGCAAAGCTTGGATTTCACCATGATGGGAACATAGCCAAGAAACTGTTTAATGATTCCTTTTGAGATTCCATTCACTGCCCAGCTGATATCGGCCTAAATGAAAATGAGAGAGAAAAAAATTATTTCGTACAAAAGGAAATATCCAGATCTACAAGAATGAGTATTTGAAGAGATTAAGGCAGAAGACCATACACTAAATGATTTTATGCTTTAGATTGAAAAGATGGCATCTCTTGGATGACAGCACTAAGAAAGTAGAATTCTGGTATAAACTGTGTTAGGCACCAGGCTTATTCTCAAAAATGTACAGTGTGCAAGTCATACACTGCCTCTTGTACTCACCGTCAGCTTTCCCCGGTAGGTGCTCCTTCGGCCCCGGCATTCTGCTGGATAAACATTGAGCTCTTTACAGATGCTCCCTTTTGGAACTGTGGGTGGACTGATGACAGCATCCACAATAGTAAGAGAGATCCGCTCATCTTTGAAAGCAAATTCAAAGGGAGGGATGGCCTGAAACACAATTCACACTGTTAGCTGCTTGCATTTCCAAGGTATTTTTTCTCTAAGACTCTTTCAAATCCCATGTGTTCTATAAGCACTGATGGCTATAATGCTAATGTGACACATCTGAAAAACAGCTAAAGCTACATCCAGTCTACTCATATCCTAAGTACCTAAAACTGTAATGCATTAACAAGATTTTTTTTGACTGTCTACTACATGTCCGATTCTGTAGCAGGTTCTAGGGATACAGCTGTGTACAGAACAAAGCTGTTCTCTGAACCAAGTGCTTGACTTCTCTATTCTTATATATTAAACACACACACACACATCTATTCTTTTTCAGTTTCTTTTCCATTATAGTTTATTACAAGATATCGAGTATAGTTAGTTCCCTGTGCTATACAGTAGATCCTTGACGTTTACCTATTTTATATATAGTAGTGTGTATATGTTAATCTCAAACTCCTAATTTCTCCCCCACCCCTCCCATTTGTACCTTGTACCCTCTGCATGCAAGACAAATGGGACTCCTGCCAACAGAGCAAGGATACAGACACACCCTACTGATTTAGCAACAGACACTCTAATAATGCCATTCTTTAGGCTGATCTTTGTACATTTCATTCCACGGTGGCCTCACACTGAAGCCAGAGCCATGCAAGGGGTTGGTGGTGGTCATGGTGGTTCTTCCCCTTCCACAGCAGTTGCTTCTTTGTACCACTCCCCGGAGGGAGCGCCGCTGAACTGAGGAAGGGGCATCACTGAGTTCTCGTACGTATTAACTCTAAACAACCTCCTGGCCTTAGTGCTGAAATAGCAAGAATGCCAAAAATGGAGCTAAGAATACGAGGGAGGTTCTTCCACCTCACGTGAGTTCAACTGACCTTTTCTAAACTTTAAAATTTTATCTAAAGCTGGTATTTTAGAATTCAGTATTTTATTCTAAAATAAAAGTTTAACATATTTCCTATTGCAGGATAGAGCAATAGTTTACAAAAGGAGATTAGAAGATTCACTTCCTCCAGCCATTTGCTGCACTATCTATATCTCAACGCAGCCAATTCTCATTATTCAAGATAGTTACGGCCCATAAAGTCACCACAAGTGCTGAATCAGTGAATTCTGAACCTCTGTTCTCAGGGGAAATACAAAGTTAGGTTCCTGCCAGTCTCTGATCACAGCATTTCATTAACTGATCAATACATAACCTTGCTTTATGTGGGTTTCTTTCTTTCTTTTTTTTTTTTAAAAAAAACATTTATTTATTTTGGCTGCACCGGCTCTTAGCTGCGACACCCGGGATCTTTGCTGCAGCGTGTTTAGTTGCAGCACGCGGGATCTTTAGTTGCAGCATGCATGTGGGATCTAGTTCCCTGACCAGGGATTGAACCTGGGCCCCCTGCATTGGGAGCACAGAGTCTTACCCGCTGGACCACCAGGGAATTCCCTTTATGTGTGTTTCTACTTAGGAACATCTTATTTAATACATACCGTGGTTCACTAACACTGATCTCACAGCCATCAGCACTAGCTCATGACTGAACAAAGGTTATCTAACATACATTTTCTCTGAAGGCACATCACAGCCTTCTCACACTTAGCAACATTACACAGCACTTCAGCACTACGCATGATGTCTGTTTTAAACAGCAAAATCACCAACAAAAAGAACACAATAAGAACGTGAAAAACGGAAGAAACTTTGAAAAGAACACTTTGAATCTGCTGGAAAAAAATGAGCATATCTCTCTTACTATCTCATTATTTTTAGTATAAGAACTTGAAACAAGAAAGCAAGAGTGTCGCCTTATCGTACCCGAGTTGGGATGGCTGTACAATGGGCAACTCAAATTTTTTGTCCCTGCAGATGTTGGCGAGTACTGGTTTGGGGGTTACAAATAAACTTTAGCAAGTAGGCAATTCACAAACGTGACAGACATATCAACTTGCACTCACAGATGGAGGAAATCTACTCCAAAGAAACTGGGCAAAACAAGATCTGATGAAGGCTATTTTCCCCTTGGTTTTGTAAACATTAGTCATTTACCTTACTGTGCTTCATGGAACAACATTTTCAAAAACTAAATTGCAGCGTCGTTATCTGGGTCAGATTTTCTTCATGTACTTCAACCAAAACAACATATCAAAAGAGACTGACTATACAAGCAGAGTTGAGAATCCAGCTGTCTTCTAATAAGCCAAACATTAAAAAGATACACAAAAGTATCATTCATCTACTAATTTCATTTTTGCTTTAGAAAATATTTTTTATAAAAAGTTAGTATAAAATTGGTCTCTTTTTCAATGAATTAGTATTTTTAAGATTTCTCAATTTCAGTTTCTAATAGAGTAAACAAAAGCTCTTTGGGAATCGCTCAAGAATTTTATGAGTGGAAAGGGGTCCTGGGACCAAAAAGTTTGAGAACTGCTGGTCCACATATTACCCATAAAAATCTCTTATGTACATGTGCTCCATCATTTTAGGTCAAACCTTCCTTGATCATCTCAACACTGCTCTTTTTCATTGTTTTCATAAACCCCAGGGCCAATTAACTTTTAAGTAGACGTATAATTTTTCTCATAGACATGATACAATGAGTCCAGGCATAATAGACATTATTAGTTCCCATCAGACAAAAATATCTTGTCTTCTGCCAACAGGTCAAGGAATAATTAAACTTCAAAGAAGCCTCAATGGCTCCGAATTTTTTGCGGAATAGAGTTCAAGCATCAGAGACTGAAACAGCTCTCCACATTCTCTCCACCCCTCCCACCATGCAAGCCCTACCCAACAAAAGCACAGGGTAGAGTCCCCTTGCGCTCTGCTCCTTCACTTCCCCTGGAGGGAACGCACTTTCCTCTTCAATTCGTGTACACCTGGACTAGCTGGACCTCCTCTGTGCTCCCCGAGTACCATGCGGCCGCCCCTTGTCCGAGCAGTGCTCAAGTGTACCGGCATCGACTGCCTTCACAGTTCCACCTCCTCACCCAAAACATGATGCCAAGCAAGAACTGTCTCTACAGGCCTGCCTCTCCCTCACCCTTAGAGCCCAGTGACTGGAGACAAGGGGATGCTTACTAATGAGACCCTCCCCCCACCATCTTCACCTGAACTCTGGCACCGTGACCCTCTAGACCAATCACTTTAATGTTGAGCAAATGCTGTGTAATGATGGTACCAATCACTTCCCGTAGATCAAATGGTTCCTACGGAACCTCTTTTTTATGCCTCACTGATACCTTCCTCAACACAGACCCGCGCTGAGCCTAGCACGGTCAAGGAGTTACAACTATTTGAAATTATACTGCGACCTCCCAGCCCTCTCTCTGGGACCCCTGCCCGCGGCATGTGCCCCATTCCCCCCGCCTCCTGGATCTCCCCCTCCCAGGCCCCGAGCCTCAATCACCTCTCCCCCGGCCCTCCTCCAACGCCTCACAAGCCCCCCACCCCTATCCTCGCCGGGCCCCCTCTCCTCCGCCCGCCTGGAGCAGGGGCTAGGGCCGCAGGCGAACCCAGAGCTGAGGGGAGCCTGGG
The DNA here is from genome assembly GCF_003676395.1 of Aethalodelphis obliquidens. Taxonomy (NCBI): domain Eukaryota; kingdom Metazoa; phylum Chordata; class Mammalia; order Artiodactyla; family Delphinidae; genus Aethalodelphis; species Aethalodelphis obliquidens. The sequence continues at coordinate 11,385,043 of NW_020837979.1, read as the reverse complement.
TTCGCCTGAGGACGCCGCGCTCACCTGCACCGCGTGGCTGAGCCCCTCGCGCACAGCGTAGTTGAAGGACTCGACATGCGCCCGCGTCAGCTCCTGCAACGCTGGCTGTTGCTGCTCCCGCGGGATCCCGTAAGAGGGGTCGGTCAAGTGCTTTAGGCTGGGCCCCCTGGGTAGGTGCCGCCACCGGCCGTCGGGATCCATGAGTCGGCCTGCACACCGGATGCCGGCAACAGCTTCACACGCGCCGGAAAGCATGGCCGGCGCCGGGCGCCTTCGGCTTGCTGGGAAATGTAGTTCCTCTTTTTCCTCCGGCCCTGGGTCCTCCGATTTTACGGGGTCGACTTGAAACCAATACCGTGGAGCGAATGGGCCAGTTTAAACCTGTGCAGAGTGGGGGACTCGCCCGGCCTCCTCTCTTCCACCGCCCCCTCCCATATCCCCCTTCCGCGAGACGCCAAAGGCGGGAATCCGCTCCACGGGCAAGTCCACGTGTGACCTCTTTGGCTCTCATTCGTGCTATCAGGGCCGGCCGAGAGCGGTGTTCAAAGATTTCTCTCTCTTCCCTTGACCGCTTTGCGATCCAGTGCTGATGCAGACCCTTGGGGTGACACCCAGCCGGAGTCTTGGCTTCAAGGAAAAAGCAGTCGGGCACCAAACTGGCTGCTCTCTACCCAACTCTGAAGTCGAAGGCTCATCACGGGGACGGTCAAGCGGTGGTCCGCCCTCTCTACCCACTCCCCGCGCCGTCTGGACTGAAGTCTTGAGCCAGGCGGGGCCGGCGGGGTGGGAGGGCGGGTGTCCGAGGGGCCTTGCAGCCTTAAGATCCTATGAGGATCTGTAAGTCCCATGAAGTACTTATCTCCCCAGAATACGGACGTTATCAGGGACTGCCTGCAGCTGTCTTTCATCTTTGGTGTGTGTGTGTGTGTGTGTGTGTGTGTCACAGCTCTCTTCTGTATTGAAGTATAATTGACATGCAATAAACTACACACATTTAAAGTGTGCACGTTGATAAGTTTTGACCTATTTATACACCCATGAAGCCATCACCACAATTAATGAATTAATTCACCACTCCCAAAAGTGTCCTCCTTCCCCAGTTTCACCTTTACCTGGGTCAGCTGGTAATTTTCACTCCTCTATTGCTCCCCCACCCCCATCCCATGCCGTGTGGCTCGCAGGATCTCAGTTCCCGGACCAGGAATTGAAACGGCCTGGCAGTGAAAGCCCTGAGTCCTAACCACTGAACCGCCAGGAAATTCCTCTTATATCACTTTTAAAAAGTTATCTTCTGTTTCTGTCTTATGTTGACATCATCAAATCTCCCAAGATCCGTGCAGCTGTGACCTAAATTCTGCCTTCTCTCCCTTTACAACGTCTGCTTCTTTTAAGGAAAACTTCCTTCATTCCCTTTCCCTTGGTCAGGGTCTCCTGGAGGGCAGGAGAATGCAGGGATGATGGCAGGAGCAGTCATTTCCATCAGCATACAAACCTGCTGGAAAAGCTGTTAAAACAAAAAAACAGCTCACTGATCTCTTGTCCCATTTCAGCTACCACAGGAATTCTCCCCTTCAGAACACAAAAAGCGTCGACCATCCTTACTATCTCTCCACTGCTTTTAAGGTTCATCCATGTTTTAGCATGTATCATTATCTCATTCCTTTCACAGCTGAATAAGAATCCATTGTATGGATACATATTTTGTTTATCTATTCACCGGTTGATGGACATTTCGGTTGTTTCCACCTTTGGCTATTATGAGTAATGCTGCTAGAAATATCCATGCACAAGTTTTTGTATGGACATAAGTTTTCAATTCTCTTAGGTATTACAGCTAGGAGTGGAATTTCTGGGACATATGGTAACTCCATGTTTAACTTTTTGAGGTGCTGCCAAATTTTTCCAAAAGCAGCTGTACACGTTTACATTCCCTCTAGCAACGTATGAGGATCCCAGTTTCTCCATGTCCTCACCAGTAGTTGTTATTCTCTGTTTTTTAAAAATTATATCCACCCCCCCCACAAAAAAAAAAAAAAAACGGTACAAGGACTTCCCTGGTGGCGCAGTGGTTGAGAGTCCGCCTGCCGATGCAGGGGACACGGGTTCGTGCCCCGGTCCGGGAAGATCCCACATGCCGCGGAGCGGCTGGGCCCGTGAGCCATGGCCGCTGAGCCTGCGCGTCCGGAGCCTGTGCTCCGCAACGGGAGAGGCCACAACAGTGAGAGGCCCGCGTACCGCAAAAAAAAAAAAATTATATCCACCCTAGTACATGTGAAGTAGTATCTAATTGTGATTTCTGTATTTCTCTAATGACTAGTGATATTGAGCATATTTTCATGTGTTTATTGACCATTTGTATATTTTCAATGGAGAAATGTCTGTTTAGATACTTGGTCCATTTTAAAATTGGGTCGTCTTTTTTATGGTTGAGTTGTCATACTTCTTTGTATTATTTCTATACTACTTATCAGATATATGATTTGCAAATATTTTTTCCCATTTTGTGGGTTATCTTTTACTTCCCTGGTTGTGTCCTTTGAAACACAAAAGTTTTTCATATTGAAGTCTAGTTTATTTTTTTCCTTTTGTGGCTTGTGCTTTTGATATCATATCTAAGAAATCATTGCCTAATCCAAGATCATGAAGGTTAACAGCTATGCTGTCTTCTGAGTTGTGTCTTTTTGTTTGTTTTTTTAGCTGCAACTCTTACATTTAGGCCTTTGACCCATTTGAGTTAATTTTTGTATATGGTGTGAGAGAGACATCCAACTTCATTCCTTTGCATGTGAATATTTTGTTCTAGCACCATTCGTTGTAAAGACTATTCTTTCTCCCATTGAACTGTCTTAGCACCTTGTCAAAAATCAATTGATCAGGGCTTCCCTGGTGGCGCAGTGGTTGGGAGTCCGCCTGCCGATGCAGGGGACACGGATTCGTGCCCCGGTCTGGGAAGATCCCACACGCCGCGGAGCGGCTGGACCCGTGAGCCATGGCCGCTGAGCCTGCGCGTCCGGAGCCTGTGCTCCGCAACGGGAGAGGCCACAACAGTGAGAGACCCGCGTACCGCAAAAAAAAAAAAAAAAATTGATCATAAATATGATGGTTCATTTCTGGACTCTCAGTTCTATTGCCTTGATGTGTATGTCTATTCTTATACCAATACCATACAATCTTGGTTAATATAGCTTTGTAATAAATTTTGAAAACAGGAAGTGTAAGTCCTCCATTTCTGTTCTTCTTTTTCTAGGTTGCTTTGGCTATTCCCGATCCTTTGTATTTCCATATGAATTTTAGGGTTGGCTTGTCAATTTCTGCAAAAAAAGGCAGCTGAGCTATTTGATAGGGATTATATTCAATCTGTACATCAATCTAGGGTCTATATTCATCTTAACAATAATTATCTTCCAACCTATGAACATGGGATGTCTTGCCATTTATTTGGGTGTTAATTTCTTTCAAAGATGTTTTGTAGTTTTTGGTGTACAAATGAACGTCTTTTGTTGAATTTACTCCTAAGTATTTAAACCTTTTTGATGTTGATGTAAATGGAATTGTTTTCTTCATTTAACTTTCAAATTGCTCATTTGTAGGGTCTAGAAATACAATTGAGTTTTGTATATTGATCTTGTTTCTGGCAATCTTGTGTGAACTCATTTATTAGATCTAATAGGTTTTGTGGATTTCTTAGGATTTTCTGTATGTTAGGTCTTGTCATATGCAAAAAGAGATAGTTATATTTCTTCCTTTCCAATCTAGATGCCCTTCCTTCTTTCCTTCCTCCCTTCCTTTTGAACCCTTAATCCAATGTTGAATAGAAGTGGCAAGATTAGATCTTTGTTTTATGCTTGATTTTAGGGAGAAAGCTTTCAGTCTTCCACCACTAAATATGATGTAGGCTGTGGGTTTTTCCAAAGATGCCTTTTATCAAATTGAGGAAGTTCCCATTTCATTCCTAGTTTTTTTTACAAAGAAAGTGTTGTTTTGTCAAATGCTTTTTCTGTGTATATTGATATGATCATTTTTTGTTCCATAAAAAATGATTATATTGATTGAATTTTGTGTGTTAAATGAATGTAGACTTTTTAGGATAGATCCTACTTGATCATGGTGTATACAATAGTATATACAGACAGTCCCCAACTTACAATGGTTCGACTTATGATTTTTCAACTTTACAGTGGTGCAAAACGATACACATTCATTAGAAAACTTACTTCAAATTTTGAATTTTGATCTTTTCTCGGGATAGAGATATGAAGTATGGTAGTTGCTCATGATACCGGGGAGCAGTAGTGAGCTGAAGCTCTCAGTCAGCCAAGCGATCACAAGGATAAACAACCAATACTCTTATAACCATTCCATACCCAGACAGCCATTCCATGTTTCACTCTCACTACAGTATTGAATAAATTACATGAGACAGTCAGCACTTTATTATAAAATAGGCTTTGTGTTAGATGATTTTGCCCAACTGTAGGCCAATGTAAGTGTTCTGAGTGCATTTAAAGTAGACTAGGCTAAGCTATGATGTTTGCTAGGTAAGGTGTATTAAATGCATTTTTGACTTATGGTATTTTCAACTTACAGTGGGTTTACTGGGACATAACCCATCGTAAGTAAAGGAAGATCTATAATTCTTTTTATATGTTGCTGGATTTGGTTTGTTAGTATTTTGTTAAAGATTTTTTCATTTCTATTCCTAAGAGATATTGGTCTGTTGCTTGCTTTTCTTGTGATGTCTTTGTCTGGTTTTGGTATTAAAGTATTAATAGTGACCTTATAGGATGAGTTGGAAGGTGTCCCCTCCTCTTCTATATTTTGGAAGAGTTTGTGAACGACTGGTGTTAATTCCTCTTTAAACATTTGGTAGAATTTACCAGTGAAGCTATCTGGTCCTGGGCTTTTCCCTGTGAAAATATTATTTATTATTAATTCAATCTCCTGTTAGGTCTCTTCAGAATTTATCTTCTTGAGTTAGTTTCATCAGTTTTGTGTCTTTCTAGGAATGTGCCCATTTCATATAAGTTATCTAACTTGTTGGCATATTATCGTTCATCAGGTTCCCCCATAATCCTTTGTATTTGTGCTGTAGTAATGTCCCTCTTTCATTCCTTATTTTTTCTTGGTCAGTCTAGCTAAAGGTTAGTCAATTTTGTTGATCTTTCAAAGCGCCAACTTTTGGTCTCATTAATCTTATCTATTGTTTTTCTATTCTCTACTTCATTTATTTCCACTCTAATCTGTATTATTTCTTTCTACTTACTTTGGATTTAGCTTGTTCTTCTTTTTCTAGTTTCTTAAGGTGGAAGGTTAGGTTACTGATTTGAGATCTTTTCACAATATAGTCATTTAAAGATATAAGTTTTCCTTTAGGCATGGCTTTAACTGCTTTCCGTTAATTTTGGTAAGTTGTGTTTTCTTTCTTTTTTGTTTATTTATTTATTGGCTGTGTTAGGTCTTCGTTGCTGCACGCAGGCTTTCTCTAGTTGCGGTGAGCGGGGGCTACTCTTCATTGCAGTGGGCGGGCTTCTCATTGCAGTGTCTTCTCTTGTTGCAGAGCACGGGCTCTAGGCACACGGGCTTTAGTAGTTGCAGCACGCGGGCTCAGTAGTTATGGGTTGCAGGCTCTAGAACGCAGGCTCAGTAGTTGTGGTGCATGGGCTTAGTTGCTCTACGGCATGTGGGATCTTTCCAGACCAGGGCTCAAACCTGTGTCCCCTGCATTGGCAGATGGATTCTTAACCACTGTGCCACCAGGGAAGCCCTGTTGTGTTTTCATTTTCATCTCTCTCAAAGTACTTTCTAATTTCCCTGTGACTTCTTTCCTTTGGCATTTTTAACTTCCACACACTTGTGATTTTCCCAGATTTGTTAATGATTTCTTGTTTTATTTGTGTTCACAGAACATACGTAGTTTGATTCCAATCATTTTTAATTCATTGAGGCTTTATGGTGTAGCATATGGTTTATTCCTGAGAAAGTTCCATGTGCACTTCAGGAAAATGTATATTTTGCTATTGTTGGGTGGAGTGTTCTATAGATATTTGTTAGATCTGGTTGGTTTACAGTGTTTTCTATGTTCTTGTTGATCATCTATCCATTATTGAAAATGGAAAATTGAGAGCTCCAATTATTACTGTTGAATTTACTATTTCTCTCTTTAGTTCTGCCAGTTTTTGCTTCATGTATCTTGGGATTCTGTTGCTAGGTGCATTTGTTTATAATTGTTATATCTCCTGATGGATTGATCTTTTTATCATTATAAAGTGTCTTTCTCTGCCTGTAATAATTTTTTTTCCTTCAAGTCTATTTTGTCTAATAGTAGTATGGCCACCTAAGCTCTCTTTGAGTTACTGCTTGCATGGTATATTTTTTCCCATCCTTTTACTTTCACCTGTTTGTGGCTTTGAATCAAAGCGTGTCTCTTGTAGATAGCAGAGTTTGATCATGTTTTTTTTTTGATCCACGTTGCCAATCTCTGCCTTTTGATTGGCGTGTTTAACTCATTTACATTTAAATGAAATTACTGATAAGGTAGGATTTGTGTCTGCTTTGTGCTATTGGCTTTGTAAATGCCTTATTACCTCCTCATCCCTTCACTACTGCCTTTTCTTGTTAAATATATATTTTCTAGTGTAACATTTTAGTTCCCTTGTCCTTTTTACTATATATTTAAAGTTATTTTCTTAGTGGTTAATGTGTCTTGGAGCGGATCTCTTTGAATGTATCCTACTTAGTTTATTGAACCTCTTGGATGCATTTTAATGGTTTTCCTCAAAGTGGGAAAGTTTTTGACCACTGCTCCTTCCAATTTGTTTTCTGCCCCCTTCTCTCTCCCTCCTTTCTTTTAGGATTCCTGTTACGTATATGTTGGCGCACATACATGTTTCTGGAGTTCTGTTCATTTTTTTATTCATTCATTTTTCTTTCTGTTCCTCAGACTGGATGATCTCAACTGAATTCAGATTCACTGATTCCTTCTTTTGCCAGCTCAAACCTGCTTTTGGACACCTCTACTGAACACCTCTACTGAATTTTTCATTCGCATGATCATACTTTTCAATGCCAAAATTTCTTTGTTCTATTTAAAAAACAATTTCTCTCTTTAATGATATTGTCTCTCTGGTGACACATCGTTCTGTCTCCTTTTAGTTTACAGCTCTGCCTTAGTCTGCACGTCCTGCTTGTGCAGATCCTCCTAGTCAGACAGAGGTGAAAGCCGAGGGAATTCAGGTCTCCCCTGGGCATGGACACAGCCCTACACCTATGTGTGGCCTTCCATATTTTTAGGAATATGTTGAAACTTTTCAAAACGTTTTATGGACATCTCATTCCCCATCTTTCCCTTCTAAATTTTTTGGTCAGTGGCTTCTCTGTTCCAGCTGCTAAAGCCATCTCAGGAAGTTGAGATGTTAAACAACGGCTGCTGATTATTTTTAACAAGTGCACCTAGGGGAAAAGGCTGCTCACACTGGGCACACTCTGAGACAGGTCACATAAAATAAGCCCTAAGATGGGGACTTACACAGAAGTCCTTAGTGAAGTCTTAGTAAGGACTTCTTGAACTTCTAGCTATTTGGGGAAGGAACCTCACTTCAGAAGCCCCTCTACCTCCATGTTTAAAGCACACATAACTCCTTCACAACCAGGGGTGTCACCTCACAACCTGCAGCATGATTCAGACAATACACATGACATGTGAGACATGATGGGCTGCATTTTGGCAGCTGAAACTGTTTCAATGCTTCACCCTGGAGCAGCTCATCACAGTTTCAAAGGCCAATCTGTTGGCTTACGTATTGAGTAGCATTCTGGGGTCAGCAAACAATGGCCGCATATATGCTTGTTTTTGTATGGCCTGTGTGCTAAGTTTTTTTTGGCTCTGTTTTAATATTTTTTAAGAGTTGGGGAAAAAAAAGAAGAATATGCAAAGGAGAACCAGTTTGGCTTGCAAAGCCTAGAATATTTACTACCTGGCCCTTTATAGAACAAGTATGCCTACCTCTGGGTAACAGAATCACGCATTCAAATAACCAGTGATATCCTAGGACAGTCAACACTCGCAATAATATGACAGAACCAAAGGGCAGAGAAATGCTTGAAATATGATTCCTTTAATGCTCCAGGCATTTTAAACATTCATAAAATCGCCTTGTGTCAGGAGTCATTTCCTCTTAGGTACATATTCTGTGTCCAGGATCAGAGAGAGTTTTCTCCGTGGCACCCATGTGCTGTGGGGACCCACTCTGGCATCTAGTCTGCTCTGGCAGAGTCCCCACCACCCACAGCAGGGCTGGACGTACCCCTGCTTGACACGACCTCAATTCTTAATGGCAACACCCTCTGTAGCATCGCTGCTGCTTGCGGGTCCCGCGGATCCCATCCATTTCCAGCACTACCAGATGTCCCCAGTTTGGGATGATCACCCTGAGGCACTCGTGACACATCACGTCAGCTGGTAAGTCCACCAGCACCCGCTCCACTGCAACAGACAGACACCGAGGCACTTCCACGTCCTGGGGAAGTGGAGTCTATAGTTACCACGGGAGTCCAGAGGGAGGGAAGGGGATTTTTCTCTCCATTATTTGTTTATAATCTTAACACTTATTTAGCAGATTTATAAATTCATATCTGTTTATATTTGCTGACAAGGCTTCACAAACTGTTTAAGTAGATGAAAGCACAGCTGAGCTTCCAAAGGCTGTGACGGGGAGCAAAGGAAAACCTGCTTGGACGGCACTCGCTGTATCACGTCAGCATCCGGTCATTCTTAAAGGAACGCCTAGCCTTCTAGAAGGAATTTTTTTTAAAGCCCTAAACCTTATCTGATTCTTCCAAGGTAATAATGTGTTTGTCCTTCCTTCTCAGTCAGTGGTTCAAGGCATCTCAAAGCAAGCTGATGCCTGAGGTTCTGACTTAATCGGTCAGGGGTGAGGGAGGGGGAAGGTGTGGACACCGACATTCTTTAAAAGCTTCCCAAGTGATTCCAGCAAACAGCCAGCATTGAGAACCTTGGTGCTGGAGGTTCTCCAGCCTTCCTAATCTCATGTGTCCTCACTAAATGCCCTTGAAGTAGTCCCTGGGTCAGGCAACAAGCTCTTCCATGAGATAAGAAACTAAGGCACAGAGAGGTTCACGGGCTCCTCTGATGCCGTGCAGCCAATGACAGAGTCAAGATCAGAATCAACGCCTCCACAAAACACCACCTCCTTCCCCAGCAACTGGACACACGAACACAGACCACAGGTATGAAGACTGACTGCGGGCGAGGCATGACCACCTGTGTCAAGGATATCGTGGAAGGATATGGAAGAGCTCTGAGCCAGCCATTCCACCTGGTCAGAAATAAATGCATAAAATAGATACTTATTCGAAACCACGCGAGGAATGAAGCAGAATTTTCTCTTTAAAGTCTTCCTTCCCTCACATATATTGCTATTGATTCAGGTTTCTTAGAAAATCCATCAAATTCCACAGACTTCCTACACCTGGATTCTTACCTCTGTCACCAGTAAGAGACACGGTAAGAGAAAGTTCTCAAACGTCCCTGCAGTTCAGGTCCAAAGGATCATTACAAATCTGCGTTCGCATGTGACAGCACTACAAAAACCTCCACGCTTTCCCCATCACCCTACACTTTCTACGTAGGTGTGCACCTCACCACGATCTGCTCAGAAGCCCCCAGCACTAACCCATCAGCTGTGCTGGGCCTCCACAGTTCCCTTAACACTGTCTTATTTCGCTCTGGATGGAAACTTCATTATCTATATATTCTGGGTAACCGCCCGCACGTTTATTTTGTAATTCCAAACACCCGGGAGGGCCGAGCCAGCTGGCCCTTCCTCCACTTCAGCCCGGACATAACACTTTCACATCCCACACACACTGCTGCAGCCATTGAATCATTTCCATCATGATTCCTTTTTTCACTGTTAAGCTCCCACATCTCATCATGTTTGAGGTGTTGCTGTTTCTTCTCTTTGTAAAAAAAAAAGTCTCCCCTGGCTGCAGAACTGTTTTCTTGTGCCAAGTAGAGACGAATAACAGAGCACACACGTGCCAGAGGGAAGACCCCGCTGCGCCCTGGGGAGGAGGGAGCCGGTTCAGTGGGTCTGCTCTGATTCCCAGCGCACCGTTCACTCATCTTACGGTGGACACAGATGGCATATGGGGCTTCCTCTCGCTAGTGACTTGGCCTCCTGGAAAGTCTGCAGAAAATTCGTCCATCCTGTGAGTAGAAACTACATCTAACGGGACACCGTTAACCTCTGCTGACTTAAGAGATGCTGAGCGCGGCTCTGAAACCCCATCTTGCCCATTTTAAGAGACTCTCCCACTCAGGCGAGACACACACTGATTCAGAGCCTCTCCGTGATGTCGAGAGGCGCAGCAGACGGAGAATCTTCCCTGGAACAAAACCTGCCTGTCCAGCTCCCACAGAAGGTGCTAGAAGAGCAAGAAAAACAAAGTGGGGAGGAGCCCCCTGGGGTGGAGGGGGGGAATTCTACCCTCTCCCGACCCCTAGAAGGGTTTTTACAAAAGTTAAATCCCCCCAAAAAAAACAGAACGAAAGGGAACTTGGCCAAAGGGCATGTAGAATTCTGGTTAAAACAAAGAGAACTGAGAATCATATTTCAAAGACTCCCCGCCACGCAACTATTAAGTAAAGCAGGACTTGTGTTGTTTCCTCTCTCATGCTTATTGGATGCTTACGGGTTTGCAGCAAACTTGCTGCTTGGTTTCTAAAACATGCAGAGAGCAGGCTGAGAGCAGCGTTTGCTGTTTGGTGCCCAGCCCACGCCATCCCTGGCCAGTGACCAGCCAGATGCCATCAGGACCAAGAAGAGCAAGCCCCCTGATGGCAAGGCAGCGTCCGCAGAGCCCAGCACCCAGGACAGTCGGTGCGCGCTTGTGCAGATGCCCGTGGGACTAGCGGGGGACACCCTTGGCAACCTCCCAAGTGCTCTCGCATCCCGCCCCTGCCCCAGACAGGAGGCTGTAGCTGGGCACAGAGCTAAGGCACTAATGCAGCAGGTGGACAGACACCAACCAGATCCAACGGCTGCCACCCTGGGCAGGAAAGGCGCTGCTCACAGCACTACCTTAGGATAAAAATCAGATTTTTCAAAGGATGAGAACGTTAAGCACATCCCTGTGTTTTGCCCCTCAGAGGAATAGCCTGCTCTCCCATTGGCGAAATTTGCTGCAGTTTTCGAATCTCAGTAGCAGTGCCAAGAGCTCCACCTGGGAACCCCTGGGCAAACGACCACTCCTCGGGGAAGCTGCCTTTTCTTCTTCCAGCACATCTCTGCGGGTTGTCTCTCCTCCTCCTGTTTGGCTTGATGACGAGCAACTCGGACACTTCTCCTTCCCCCGGGGCAGCGCCCCCTCGTGCTTCTTCCGAGGCAGCTTCGAGCGCCTCCCTCGGTCACAGCTTGATGAAGGCGGCTGGCTGGGGCGGCTGCTGCCCCGAGCCGGGGGGCGGGAAGAGGCTGGCGATGGCTATGTCCACAATGCCCTGGCACAGCTCCGCATAGAGCTTCCTGCAACGGGTTCAAAGAGCTGTTACTGAGGACGCTCATCAAAGTGCGAGCGAAAAGTCAACGCTTTTTTCACCAGGATCCGCCCTAGAAATTCCACCTCACGTTTCTAAGACTAGTGTCTGCTGACCATGCAGATCCTGCAGGAGGTACTGCAGGAAGAGAAAGCAGCCACTCGACAGATATTTCTGGAAGGTCTTGCAGGTGAACAGACAAGACGACTCCTGCTCTGACTTGAACTGCAGGGAACACAGGCAATTCCAAAGAGAACAGGGGCCGTCTTGCCTGTCTCGGGGTGGGGGACACCTGGAGGCGCAGGCTCTCCCCAGGGAAAGTGCCCACGCAGTGTGGCTGCGGGGCCTTTAGGAAAGACTCCCCGGAGTGACAGCTCAGCTGAGACCCAGAGAGGGAATCATGTCGGACAGAGAACGGATGATGGGATGGGAAACAGGATGAGGGAGGGGGAGCCAGACACAAAGAATGAGGGAGAGATGCGGAGAGAAAGGAGGGGAGGGAGAAAGAGAGACTTGGGCAAGAGAGAAGAGGGGCAGTGCAAATGGAAGGAGTGGTACCCACTGAGGAGAGAGAACTCAGGGCATCTGGGGAACTGGACCACTGCAGTGCAAGGCTAGGGACAAGGCAGGGGCCAAGCCGTGCAGGGTTCTGAGGCCACGTGCAGGGGTCTGGAACCACCATAGCAGAAAAGCTAAGGAGGAAAACCTCCCATCCAGCCTCTTCAGAGAAGCGATGAGGCCCTCGAGCTCCCCACTCACTTATTGCCTATAGGATTTTCGCCCGTTTCACACGGCAGCACATGAGGCCCCAGAGCCAGCTCTCGGAGGACCGTCTCTAACACAGGGGAAAACCAGAGACATATGGTCCAAAGAGAAAACCCACATTTGGGATGGCGCTCCAGGCCTGACGTGCCTTCCCAACTCACTCAAGACACATCTGGAATCCAGGTGGCTGCAGCCAAGGGTAGGAGCCCAGGCCAGCTCGACCTGGAGGAACAGAGGTCTTTACTGCCCTGGTTTCCGGAAGATGCTATGTCCCAACCTCCACCAGGTAGGAAATCTTCACAAGCGAATTCCCATCCCTCCTGATGCCATGGCAAATCTCTGCTATCATCCACCCCATCACAGAGACTTTCTCCCGCCCCTCCCAGCCCCTTCTACTGCCCTTGCAGCTGGAACCTGTATGCTCTAACCTCTGGTAAGGTCCTCTGGGAAGAAAGCTCACGCAAAGCCATGCTTCCGTTGTCTATCTCAGGAAGTCCTAACTGCCAGCTAACCTTCATCTTTCCTGCTGGATGTCTGCTCTTCCCGCTCTCCCCTCTCCCCAGCCTCTGCCCCTTCTGTCTATGAATCAAGTCCCATTTTCAACAGACTGGTGTGGCCGCACCACTCAACCTCCCACTTCTGAAGGGAGAGTGACCAGGGGGCCAGCAAGGGAGTGATAGCGGCTGCTAAACTTGGGACTCGGCAAGTCCCCAAGAGCCACAACCATCAAAATACACCGTGTTTGGTGTTTCGTGATGCTTGTCATTAGCTACCTCGGGAAGGCATTTTCCAAAGGGGATACTGGGGGGAGGGGATACTGGGGGAGGGGATATTGGGGGGGGATACTGGGGGAGGGGAGGACACAGCTTCAACCTGGTCAACTCATATCTTCGCTATTTCTGGTGTAGGAAGTACCTGACATACAGGCAAGAGTGGGCCTTTGAACATCCTGCTGGTTTTCATACAGCAAGATGAGTAAGTCCTATTTTAACATGTACACGACAATGGAAACTGTGGTTCCTGAACAAAGGCTTCCCGGGACTTCCTTGGTGGCGCAGTGGTTAAGAATCCGCCTGCCAATGCAGGGGACACGGGTTCGAGCCCTGGTCCGGGAGGATCCCACACGCCACGGAGCAACTAAGCCCGTGTGCCACAACTACTGAGCCTGCGCTCTAGAGCCCGCGAGCCACAACTACTGAGCCCGCGTGCTACAACTACTGAAGCCCACGCACCTAGAGCCCGCGCTCCACAACAAGAGAAGCCACTGCGATGAGAAGCCTGCGCACCGCAACGAAGACCCAATGCAGCCAAAAATTAAAAAAAATAAAAAAAAAAAAGACTTCCCTTGGACTACGCCATCATGTCACCATCTCCATTGACCCTCTCCCCGCTGTTCGTCCTTTTGGAAGCAAGGACCCAAGAACACTCCCCACTCAAAATCATGAACCTAAAAGATAGAATCTGAGGGACATTCCCAGTGGTCCAGTGGTTGGGACTCCACGCTTTCACTGCCGAGGGCCCGGGTTCAATCCCTGGTCAGGGAACTAAGATCCCACAATTTTTGGCTTGGCCAAAAAATAAAAAGATGGAATCTGTTTCTTTTCTATTACAGCAACTGTAACACAGTATGATTCATATAATAATTAACTGGGCAGTGTCTGTCTCCCTCCTCCAGTCGACTCCTTGAGGACGCTCATTTTTACATGTTCCTAAAATCCCCACTGTTTCCCTGGACCCCACTGCTCGCATCAGGACTCTGAACGAAGGGAATCCAACAGACATTGAGTGGCTGTGTGGGAGCTGGTGAGATGGAGCCCAGAGAAGCCAGTGAACCCTGATGCCCAGGGGTTTATCACCAGAGGCCTCTGTTGGGGCCCAGCATGACCTGATCCTGCAAGGCACCTCAGAGAGCAGGTGAGTTTCCACCAGGTTGGGGGGTGCTCCTGTTGGGGAAAGAGGTCAAAGCCACTACTCGACACTCCAAATGAACTAAGAAGTTGCCGTTTCTCTGCCCTCCCTAGCCTTCAATCCTTACGCGGAACAAAAGAGGCAGATTCACCTCTTCCAATCCAGAGACTGGAGGTCCACCCTTGAGCCAAAGCCCTTAAGACCAACGGTAAATAAAGGGTCCAACGTCTACGGAAAGCGTTCAGTTATGAGGGCCTGCACCAGATTATCTGTATCTTGACCTAGGATAATTTACACTTGGAATCAAAGAGCTACCCTGGAGAAGAAACACTTAGTGAACAGCTCATAAGCTTCAGGAATAAACTGAAACAGAATCACTTTTGCCCACAAGACAGTGGGGTTATTTTATGACTTTCTTACCTTGTATACTTGAATGCCTGACTGCATTTTAGATTCTGTCCTTGACTCACCATCAAGACATGATGGCATCCTTGTCTTTAAACACTTAAAGCTGCCATTTAAACATTCCCAAAGCTCTTCACAGTGCGCAAACAGAACCTCCCTGCTCCCTGACACCCCATCCCGGCTGATGCGTAAGTTTGGGCCTAATGATAAAGAAATTCTATGCATTGAAGCACCAATGTCATTAGGGAGTATTAGGAAGATAGAAAGATGTCTCTATGTAAATAAAACCTAAGCAATTACTGACTCAGGTGAGTAAGAGTGTTAACCAGTAACACACACTATATCCACCCAACTACTATTTGCAGACTAGGATGTGCGAGGCACGGTGCCAGGTGCTGGGACTCCAAGGAGAACAAGAAAAACAAGGCTACTGCCCTCACGGTGCATACATTCCGTAAAGAAAACAAAAATGGGTTGATTTGACAGCAGTTAGTGTAATGAAGTAAACTACCAAGGCTCTGGCTGGAGAAAATCAAAGATAGGACTGTTCCAGACTTGTGGTTGCCAAGGGGAGGGGGGAGGGAGGGATGGATTGGGAGTTTGGGGTGAGCAGATGCAAACTGGTATATACAGAATGCATAAACAACAAGGTCCTACTGTAGAGCACAGGGAACTCTATTCAATATCCTGGGATAAACCAGAATGGAAAAGACTATGAAAAAGAATGTCTATATATGTATCACTGAATCACTCTGCTGCACAGCAGAAATGAACACAACGCTGTAAATCAACTATACGTCAATAAAATGAATTTTTTAAAAAAGATGGGATTATTCAGGGGCGGCTTCCTGGAGATGCCATTTTGACAGACTAGGAGCAGCCTTGGTAAGACTGGGCTGGGGGGGGTAGAGTAAGAGCAAGCCAAAGGCCCCGCAGCAGGTAAGCGTCATCAGGGAAACGATGCTCTGGGTGAGGCTGGAGAGGTAGGCGGGGCAGTAGCCCTGCAGGTGGAGGGGAGTCGGGTTTCGGTCCCAGGCGCAGGGGGAAGGCTAGAGAACAGCAGGGCCTGGTTTCTGGCTGCTCAGGGGACAACGGACTCCACTGGGGCAAGAGCACAGACCCAGTTAGCAGGCTCTCTGCAAAAGCAAAGCTGGAGGACGATGTTTGGGAGAACAAGGGCAGTGGGCGGGGGGAGCAGAGGGCTGGCGAGGCTGGAAGCAGAACTGACCAGGCCCCGATGGACAGAACCTGAGGGTAATGGAAAGGCAGGGGCAGGGTCTCAGTCACCTGGAAAGCAGGGGGCGGCGGGGGGGGGCTGGACATTCAGTGAGATGGGCGACTCTGGCCGGGTGGGGCGCCTACTGGACATCCACACACATCCTTGCAGGACGCCGGGAAGACAGGTGCAGATACTGGTCTGCAACTCCGGGCTGCGACATCATTTGCTGGTTTTAAAATCCTGGAGTGCAATATGGGCTTGGCTGGGGACCTGGAAAGAACAGTTTCTGTGCAGCAGCCGGGATGCGAGGCAGCCCGGAGTGGACCAGAGCGTGGATGCGGACTGAGGACAAGGAGACAGCGTGTGCACGTGTGGCTTCTCCAGAAGTGTGGCTGTGGAGGGAGCAGGGAGGGGGTGGTCCCGGCAGCAGGGCAGGGCTTCGGAGGAGGGCTTTTCCTAATTGCTGGGGAAATGTGCTGAGCGCCACAGGCTGGTGGGAACGAGGTAGCCAAAAGGGAGAAAGCAGATGAGGGAGGCATCCTCAACCCGCCCTCTTGCCTGGAGGGAGGGGATCGGGTCCAGAGCACAAGGAAGGGACAAACCTCTGACAGGAAGGACGGGAGAAGATGGACACCCCTGTGGACCTGGGGAAGGGAGGATGTGAAACATTCTGCTCTCCTCCACCCCTGGTCTCCTTAACTTTCCTTTCTCCTTCAGATCTCGGTTCCAAACATCACCTCCCAGGGGGACTTTTTGCTCAATTATATTACCTTCTAACATCTCTTACCCTATGAAAGGGTGTGTCCCAGTTTGTAATCTATATTTGTCTTGTCCTTTGTCTCGCCCAGTCTCCCTCCACTGAGGGCGGGGCCCGGGTCTCTCTGCTCACGACTGTGACCCAGAGCCCAGTCCGGGGCCTGGCGGGTTAGGGGTATCTAACAGGTATTCATTAGTGGCAGGCAAGGATGAATGAGACGGAATCCCAGCTGCCAGGTCACAGCCACGAAGCAGGTGGCAAATGAGAGAACTGCTTATGTGTTAACGCTGCCCCTTGGAGGTGCAGGGCTTTTTCCTACGCCGTCGGAACATCACACCTCAATTTCTCCAAGATGTGGACGTGGGGAACCGTGAAAGGGTCTTGACACTAATGAATGTGGATCCTCAGAGGAACCAACAGCCTTTGAGGATGAAGTCCAAATGACTCCCTTACACGTAAGGCCTCCCACAGTGGGGCCCCAACTCACCTTTTCACCCTCAACTTTCCTCACCCCCGACACTCATGCCACGCTGCAGCCAGGCTCCTCCCAGGAGGAACAGAAGTTCCCCGAGGGCAGGGTCTGTTCATCTGTGCATCTCCCCTAGAGCCTGGCCCAGAGCAAGGTCCCACTGGATTCTGGGTTCCCGCCCCCTTAGCACACATGACACTCTCCTCTTACACCCCAGCCTCAGCTCCACGATGTCCATGGTACCTTCTCAGACCACTTCCTGCCCAGGGAGCCTCTGAACTGCTTGGTCATCACTTTCTCCCTGACTCACAGGACGCGGCTGACTCATCACCTTGTCACGGGACAGGGTCGCTGCTGGTATTACTAGCTTTGTTTAGAACTCTCACGGCATCCACCACCCACAGGTGCTAACTGCTCAACATATACAGGGAGGAAAAGGGATAAGAAATGACTCAGCAAAGCCCCCTGCTGGCCGGGGTCCTCCCAAAGCCCTCCCGTCGCTGGTACATCCTCCTTGACGGCACTCAAAGGGTCAGTGGTTGGACACCCAGGTAACAGGAGCTCACCACCTTGCCAAGACAGACTACTCCCCCTGCAGAACTAACTTCCCACGCGTTTTAACCCAAACCCTTCTCTTCCAGGGACTCAAGGAGACTAGGACTTTGTGTATTTGCCTCCCACCCCACGTTTTTAATTTAATTTAATTTTTTAAAATTTATTTATTTATTTATTTATTTGCAGTACGTGGGCCTCTCACTGCTGTGGCCTCTCCTGTTGCGGAGCACAGGCTCCGGACGCGCAGGCTCAGCGGCCATGACTCACGGGCTTAGTTGCTCCGCGGCATGTGGGATCTTCCTGGACCGGGGCACGAACCTGTGTCCCCTGCACCGGCAGGCGGACTCTCAACCACTGTGCCACCAGGGAAGCCCTTATTTTTAAATGCATTAAAAATCGTGCTAGTCTCCTTTGCTGCACGGACTTCAAACTGCATGAAATGCAGTAAACCTCATTGTAGATAAAAGCAAACAAACAGACAAAAACCCAGTGGTGTTCGGGCTTACTGAGCACAAGCAGGGGCGCCGTTGACTTCAATGAGCCAGACCTTCATCTCCTCATCCACCATGAAGTCGAAGCCGAAGAGCTGGAAGCTCTGGTAAGGGAGGTGTCGGGTGCTGATGGCGGGCTCCACGCTCATGAGGCAGCTCCTGCAGGGCAGAGGGGGCGCTCACTGAGGATGGGGTGGTCCAGGGAGAAGGACTGCTGGGAGAGAGAGGTGCTTGGATGGTTTTACGTCGAATGGGCTGATGAAAATTAGGCTTTGGCTTAATTCTCTTTTTTAAATGCATTACCAATAGATTATTCAAGATGATGTGAGTTATCTGTTAGAAAACTCTGCCATCACTCTTGTTCTTACAAGTAGTGGCTGCTTTCCCGTGGTCCCTACAAATGTGGACTCCTCCAACAGGTGGACTGCTGCCACATTTGTTTATAATAAGCAAAACAAACCAAAAAAAAATAATAATAATAAGCAAAACATTTCTACGTATTTTTGCTATATTAAAAGAATGGACCACCATTTAGTGATGAGCAGAATTTGCAAAAAGAATGCTGACTCCGTTCATTTCTTTCACTAGCTCCAGTTCAAGTGTCAAATAGTTGCTTTTAAAGCTTTATATAATGAAACAAGATACTGAAATACAGAATAGGATTTAATATTAGGATCAACTACTGTTCGCAAAAATTGGAGGATTTTAGTGACGCAGAAAAGCTGAAAGTGAATCTCAGAGACATAATGGAAAAGCACATGATGCCTGAGGTCAGGCTGCTGAAGCCAGAAGCTCGGACAAGTTTTTTAACGTCTTTAAGCCAAGTGTTGACTTCATTGTCCGTAAAGTTGGGGTAAAAATAATACTTACTCCCAGTGCTGAGATGGTTCAATGACATAATTACATAAGGAACTTGGCATGACTTCTGGTAGCTAGGAAGCATCTAATAAATGTAAGCATATTTTATGAATTTATCATTAATTACGATAATCATGAATCTATTGTTTATGAATAATAAAGAACTGTTATCTAGTACAACCATCCTAGAAAAAAACCTATGCCATTTCTGTTTTATGAAGCTGTCTTCACTGATTTTTCCCTCAACTAGATGTTGGGGCAAAATATTTCTCTTAGTAAATGCAATATATGTTATGATGACTCTAAGATTACCAGAGATAGCTGTCCTTCTACACAGCTGTATATTTAGAAGAAAAAAGATGTGTCCTAAAAAAAAAAAAAAAAAAGAAGAAGAAGAAATAGAAGTGGACTTCGCTGGCGGTCCGGTGGTTAAGACTCCGCACCTCCAATGCAGAGGGCGCGGGTTTGATCCCTGGTCGGGGAACTAAGATCCCACGTGCCGTATGGCCAAAAAGAAAAAAGACGTGTCCTTATAAGTAGCTTTTGGCTTATGACTTTAAAAGAAGAACTGAGGCTTCTGTGAACTTGGTACCAGGGTCTTGCTCCCCTCAACCTCCCTCCACCCCAAGCATCAGTTTCCTCCTTTTTTTCTCGAAGAGGAAAAATTTTCTATAGATGTGTTTAAACCTTTCAAATTCACTTTGGACAGTTAGTCACTTAAGAACCAATTGGAATAAAAATTTCTTTTCCCATTCATCCCTAACCTGCAAGCCACACATCACATTTTTTTCTATATTTCATCTCTATTCTACGAGAGAATACCTTTAACTTTTGTTTTTATTAAAATGCCCTTTAAAATATAATTTAGAAAAAAGTTTTAATTTAATAGGTGCTCATGATTAAAAAAAAAACAAAACCAACAACACTGAAGGATAAAAATGGAAAGAAACATTACACTCCAACACTTACAGGAAAAACTGAAAGCAAGAACCAAATCAAAACGAAATATTGTTTTATCTGCTGGGAGTTCAAGTTAATAATTCACTTTAAAGAATGTTTTTTCATCATCAGAGACTTTATATAGTACATCTTTTTCTTCAGCTGGAGTGGGAAGTTTGGGGGAAGCTAGCTGGGGAAAAAAGGAACATGAGAGCCGTGAGGAGCGTTAATAGCACCAATGTAGCAACACTCTCTGAAGTGCAGAACAATGAGGAGGAGGGGGTATATCAAATATCAAATAAATCTTCTGCCTAAAATATGAATTCTTTCTTCAGTATACTTGACTTATCTGGTGTCAGAATTCTAACTACATATAATCCCTGAAGAGATGGAACTCTGAGCCCCGTAATTATTCTGTTAGACTCTGTGTAAGAATACATTAAGGAAAAAGGCTCAGTCATCATGACAGGGTGGTAACGACAGGGCAGATAAACAGACCACGGAACGGAACAGAGATCCCAGGAACAGACTCTCACATAAACGGCCACCTGATTTATAACAAAGGCACACCAAAACGCAGTGGGGAAAGGACAGTCATATGTACTAGTGACCTGGGGTCATAAAGGGTTAAAATGTATGGGGAAATCTAACAGGATATTAACTATACAAGTAACAAAAATAATGACTTGTGACTTTAAAATATATGTAGCACTAATGACTACCCATATACTTACAATTCAATACCTTTAAACCCCCTCCTTGGGTCCCTCCCGCTTCCCCTCCAGAGTTAACCACTATTCTGAATTTTGTGTTTATCATGACTTTGTTTCTCTCTAGATTTTTACCACATGTGTACATTCCTCCAAATAACGTATTACTTAGTTTTGCTTGTTTTTCAATTTATAGGAACAGGACCAATTTGTAATTTTTTGCTTGACATTATATTTGTATAACTCCAGTGAAAAACATCCTTCAGGAATAAGGTAAACTAAAGACATTCTCAGATGACGGAAAATTAAGAGGACTTATCACCAGCAGAACTGCTCTAGAAGAAATGCTGAAGTCTGAAGGGAAATGAAACTTGGAACTTGAGGACTGAAGGAAGAGCAAAGGAAACTGCAAATATCTGGGTAAATGTAAAAGCATAGTTTTCTCCCTTTATATTTAAAGTCATTTCTTGTAGAGAGCATATAGTTTGGTCTTTTTGTATTTTTTAATCCAACCTGACAATCTATCATATATTAAGTATGTGTATAATAAACCCTGGAATAACCACTAAAACAAACAAACAAACAAAAATACAAAGAGATACAGCCAAATACTCAGTGGAAAAATTAAAATGGAACTCTAAAAAAGTTCAAATAATTCAAAAGAAGGCAGGAAACAGGGAAATGAAAAACAAACAAACAAAAAAGAAGGGACAGACAATGAATAATACAATGGTAGACATAAATCCCATCAAGTCAGTAATTACTTTAAATTTAAATGGTATAAACACAACAATTAAAAAACAGATGATGATGAATTGGGCAATTGGGATTGACATGTATATACTGATGTGTATAAAATTGATGACTAATAAGAACCTGCTGTATAAAAAAATAAATTAAATTAAAAAAAACAGAGATGATATATTGGATTAAAAACAAAAGAAAACAAAATCCAATGATATGATGTCTACCAAAAGCCCATTTTAAACATAGAATAGAATAGAGAAGAAGGGTAGAGGGATGGAAAGAGACATACCATTAATCAAAAGAAAGCTGGAGTGGCTGTATTAATATCAGACAAAATAGACTTCAAAATAAGAAATATTACCAGAGATAAAGACAGAAACTACATAATGATAAAGAGGTCAATTGCCCTCAAAGAGATAACAATTCTAAATGCATATGCACCTGACAACAGATCTTCAAAATGTACGAAGCAAAAACCTAATAAAACTAAAAGGAGGGACTTCCCTGGTGGCACAGTGGTTAAAAATCCACCTGCCAATGAAGGGGACATGGGTTTGAGCCCTGGTCCAGGAAGATCCCACGTGCTGTGGAGCAACTAAGCCTGTGCACCACTACCACTGAGCCTGAGTGCCACAACTACTGAAGCCCGTGCACCTAGAGCCTGTGCTCCACAACAAGAGAAGCCACTGCAACGAGAAGCCCGCACACTGCAACGAAGAGCAGCCCCCACTCACCACTCCAGAAAGCCCACGTGCAGCAGAGCAGACCCAATGCAGCCAAGAAATAAATAAATAAATTTATTTAAAAAAGGAAAAAACAACTAAAAGGAGACATAGATAAATCCATAATTATACTTGGAGACGTCAATAGTTTACCTTTCAATAATGTACAGAACAAGTAGAACAGAAAATGATCGAGGATGTGAAAGACTTGAACAACACTACCAACCACCTTTGCCTAAAGCACATTTATAGAACACTCTGCCCAGCTATAGCAGAATAAACATTATTTTTAGTGCATGTGGAACATTCACTAAGATGGACCATATTCTGGGCCATGAAACAAACTTTAACAAATTTTAAAGATGTAAAACCATACAAAGTATTTTCTTTGACCATAATGAAATTAAAATTCCTGGAAAATCCCCAAATATTTGGCGATTAAGCAAAAATTTCTAAATAACACCAAAGATGAAGTCACAAGGGAAACTAGAAAATATTTTAATAAAATGAAAACAGTCTTCCCTGGTGGCGCGGTGGTTAAGAATCCACCTGCCAATGCAGAGGACATGGGCTCGAGCCCTGGTCTGGGAAGATCTCACATGCCGCAGAGCAACTAAGCCCGCGCACCCCAACTACTGAGCCTGCGCTCTTGAGCCTGAGAGCCACAACTACTGAGCCTGCGCACCTAGAGTCTGTGCTCCACAACAAGAGAAGCCACCACAATGAGAAGCCCGCTCACCGCAACAGAGTAGCCCCCAAAAATACAAAAAAAAAAAAAAAAAAAAAAAAGGGCTTCCCTGGTGGCGCAGTGGTTGAGAGTCTGCCTGCCGATGCAGGGGACACGGGTTCGTGCACCGGTCCGGGAAGATCCCACATGCCACAGAGCGGCTGGGCCCACGAGCCATGGCCTCTGAGCCTGTGCTCCACAACGGGAGAGGCCACAACAGTGAGAAGCCCGAATACTGCAAACAAAACAAAACAAAACAAAACAAAAACAAAGAGTAGCCCCCACTCGCCACAACTAGAGAAAGCCCATGTGTAGCAACAAAGACCCAAAGCAGCCAAAAATAAACAAAAATTTTTAAAAATAAAAAGAAAACAAAAACATGACATAGCAAAATCTGTGGGATGCAGCTAACGAGTACTTATAAGAAAACTGATGGCCTTAAATGCTTATATTTTATAAAAAAAATAAATCTCTCCAATCAATGATCTAACCTTGCACTTTAAGGAAACTAGAAAAAGAAAAGCAAATCAAACCTCCCAAAAGCGGAAGGATGAAAATAATTAAGAACATAAATCAAAGAAACTGAAAACAGAAACAACAAAGAAAATCTATAAAGCCAAAAGCTGACTTTTACAAGAGATGAATAAAATTGATAAGCCTCTAACCAATCTGTCCAAGTGAAAGACAGAAGATATAAACTACCAACATGAGGTAATTACCAACATAAGGATGAAAAAAAAGTGACAGCATTACAGATCCTATAGATATTAAAAGGATAATAAAGGGATATAACAAATAATTTTTGTTCTTAGACAATGTAAATGGAATCATTCCTTGAAAGGCACAAACTCCCAAAGCTCCTTTAACACACATTTAACCGAAAGAGATAGGAATAAGTTACCTTATTATATGTTTGATTTGTAGTAAGATACTACTTTCCAGGGTGATGTTCAAAGCACTTGTTAGGTACCGATTGAACTCCTCAAAGAACATTTCGTTCCCTTCTTCATACTTCCCATAGTTCTTTGAGTACTCCTTCTGAATGCAGTGATTAGTCAAATGGCAAGTCTTATCTTGGAAATTATCCACATGATACGGTTCTGAAGCAGTCCGAAGTACACCCTCTCTATAGAGGTAGATATTATATTGATGATCCACCAAGACCCAGCTTCTGCAAGTCAATAAAATATTCAAGTTACCCAAAGTTTCTGCATATTATATATATCATCCCCACACCTTGATTTTTCTGGGAGGAAACAGAGGAAGGAGGTATGTTCTAAAATTATACAAGGCATGCCATAACAACATTGTAAAGCAACTCTACTCCAGAAAAAAATTAATAAAAAAAATATATACAAGGCAAGTCACGCCAGTTAGCCAAGACAGTGGATTACCACCATGATGAGGCAAAGAAAACATTTCACCGTAACTGACAAGGAGACTTTGGTCCATTCAAAAGATACAGCATTTCAAAGAGATCTGAGTGGCTTGGTTTTTACGGTTAATCTATGAAACCTCCAGTTGCCATGTCTGCTCTTTTAGTTATCTTAAGAAGACTTTCTGCTGAAGCTGATCAGACAGCACTGGTGTTCGAGGAGCAGCAAGTCAACGTGAAGGCACCTAAGTGACAAAGAGTCCTGGATGGGGAGATGACAGCAAGGTTCAGGGCGAGCTGGGGCAGGGCTTTCAGCTTTTGAAAGCACCACTCAACCTCCTTCTCCTTGCAGGCCCTTTGCTCGCAAAGGTGAAGTCCAAACCCCTGAGGTGTGTTCATGAAAACCTTAAAAAGTGGGACACAGATAATAAAGTGAGGACGTGCTCTTTGGCAGGATCACCTGATCTGCTGTGGCTGTTCTATGCATATCTCTCTGCCGCTTTCATAAAGCAAGCCCCACACACTGATATCCTTTCTTTGGATCCACAAGTCATCTTCATTAAAGAGAATACTTAAAAAAAAGAAAATTCATCATCTTAATAACATTTTCTAGAAAGACAAGAGAAAGAGTGAAAGAAAAACAGAAGCTCGGTTCTGTTCAGCTGCACTCAACTTGGGGAACATTAAACGAAGTCCAATACTTCCCTATAATCCATGTCACCCTCCGCATCACACACCACTGCATTTTTTCCAGATTTGTAAAACAAAAACTCCAGACGCGGCAGCATTACCGGATGTCAAACTTGCGATGGCCTGGCTCCAGCAGCAGGGGGCGCTCAAGGTATTTCTGGATCACGTGCACCTGGCCCTGGTTGTCTATGAAATCCAGCAGCTCCGCAGCGTCCGAGGAGATGAGGATGCCTTCACCTAACAGGGCAAAAGCAAACCATAATCAGTCCAGTTCACTCCAAGAGGAAAAGCTCTCTGCAAAGCCAGAAAGGAAATTCTGACAGCAGGTAAAAACCGACAGGAGGCTGTTACTGGCCGACTCGCTTTTCATTCTCCATCCTTTCCCTCCTTCCATCTCTCTCACTCTCCCCTCTCCCCACAAAAGCACCAAGGGTTATCCAACCCTCTCTCCATGTAGGATTGTAAACACTGTCATGGCAGGCTCCATGAAATTTCATTTTTATGGATATTCAAAGGGTCTAAGCACCATAAATAAAGGCCGCTCTACTTTTGGTCACTGGCTACCACAGTAAAGGCCGTATGCTGCTTATGACCAATAAACCGACTGGAAACACTGTATCTCGTAGAAACATCAGGTGGTTAGGGCAGAAAGACAAATGTATGAGAACATTCCTGCAGCGTTGTATTAGAAAAAACTGGGTACATTTAAAGTGTCCCTCAACCTAGAGACTGTCATACTGAGTGAAGGAAGTCAGACTTACTTCAGAGAAAGAGAAATATCATATGATATCGCTTGCATGTGGAATCTAAAAAAATGGTACAAATGAACTTATTTACAAAAGAGAAATAGAGTCACAGATGTAGAAAACAATCTTATGGTTACCAGGGGTGAAAGGGCGGGGAGAGGGATACATTGGGAGGTTGGGATTGACATATACACAGTGCTATATATAAAATAGATAATAACGACCTATTGTAGAGCGCAGGGAACTCTGCTCAATACTCTGTAATGCCCTATGTGGGAAAAGAATCTAAAAAAAGGGTGGATATATGTATATGTATAACTGACTCACTTTGCTGTACACCTGCAACTAACTCAACATTGCAAAGCAACTCTACTCCAATAGAAAGTGTCCATCAATATTAGATAAATGATGCATCAGCTCTGAGATATTGTTTATATCCTACAAAATTCACCCTTGTAAAGTGTAAAATTCAATGGTGTTTAGCATATTCAAGAGGTTTGCAACCATCACTACAATCTAATTTTAGGACATTTTCTTCACCTCCCCCCAAACCCCACACCCACCAAGCAGTTACTCCCCATTCCTTCCTCACACTAGCTCCTGAGGACTACTAACCTACTTTCTGTCTCTATGGGTTTGCCTATTCTAGATGCTTCATATAAATGGAAACACACAATATGGGGCCCTTTCTGGTCTGGCTTCTTTCATTAACACAGCGTTTTAAGCTTCACCCATGTTATAGCATGTGTCAATATGCCATTCCACCTTCCTATGACTAAATATTCCATTGTATGGATAGATCACATTTTGTTCAATCAATTGATGGACATTTGGGTTGTTTCCACTGTTGTTTGGCTCTTTTTTTTAAATTTTATATTAGAGTATAGTTGATCTACAATGTTGTGTTAGTTTCAGGTATACAGCAAAGTTATTCAGTTATACATATATCTTTGGCTCATGAATAATGCTGCTATGAAGATGTGTACTGCAGT
This sequence comes from Aethalodelphis obliquidens, assembly GCF_003676395.1. Taxonomy (NCBI): domain Eukaryota; kingdom Metazoa; phylum Chordata; class Mammalia; order Artiodactyla; family Delphinidae; genus Aethalodelphis; species Aethalodelphis obliquidens. Next base: position 11,358,414 of record NW_020837979.1, on the reverse strand, counting down.
TTTCATGTGGAAAACATATGTTTTCAACATAGGAAAACATATGACATGTTTTCAACTCTTTTGGAAATATACCTAGGAGTGGAATTGTTGGTCATATGGTAACTGTTTAACTTTTTAAGGAACTACCAAACTGTTTTCCAAAATAGTTTGGTAATAGCTGTACCGTTTTACATTCCCATAAGCAAAGGGCGGCAAGAGCTCCATTTCTTCACATCCTTGCCAACACATGTTGTATTCTGCCTTAACTATAGCCATCCTAGTGGCTGTGAGGGAGGTGGTGTGTTATTATGGTTTTGATTTGCATTTCTCTAATGACTTGGAATGTTGAGCATGTTTTCACATGCTTATTGGCTATTTATGTCATTTGTTTGTTTTGAGAAAGGTCTATTTAGATTCTTTGCTCATTTCTTAATGGGTTATTTGTCTTTATTACTGAGTTATAAGAGGTCTTTATATATCCTGGATACAGGTACCTTATATGATTTGCAAATATCTTCTCCAATTCTGAACAGTTCCATTATTGCACAGAATCCTCATATTGCCCTTTCAAAGCCACGAGTACCTCCCCCCACCCCACTCCCCGACCCCTGGTAGCCGCTAATCCGTTTTCCATTTCTACACTTTTGTCATTTCAAAAATGTTACATAAATAGAATTACAACATATGTGATCCCTGGAAGTTGTTTTCTTCACTGATACTCCCCTGGAAATTCCTCCAAGGGGTTGTATTTATTAACGGTTCATTCTCTTTTATTACTGGGTAGTATTCTATGGGATCAATTCACCCCACTTTGCTTAATCATTCACTTGTTGAAGGACAGTTGAGCTGTTCCCATTTGGGGCTATTACAAATAGAGCTGCTATGAACAACCATGTACAAGTTTTTCGTGAAGGTAAGTTTTCATTTCTCTGGACAAATGCCCACACGTGTGGAGTTGCTGGGTCATATAATTTCAGGTTTAGTTTTATAAGAACTTGCCAGACTGTTTTCCAGAGTGGCTCTACCAATTTAAGTCCCCACTAGCACTGGGAGGGTGATCTAGTTTCTCCTGACCCTTGCCAGCATTTGCTGTTGTTACCGTTTCCTATTTTAGCCATTTTAGGAGTGCAGTGATAGCTCATTGTGGTTTTAATCTGCATTTCCCTCATGGTTAATGATATTGAAAATCTTTTCATTTACTTATTTTTCATCTGTAGAACCTTTTCAATGGAATATGTTTTCATTGTCTTTTGCCCATTTTCTAATTGGATCCCCCCCCTTTTTTAACTGTTGAGTTTTGAATATTGTTTGTATAGTCTACATGTGAGTCCTTTGTCAGATATAAGGCTTGGAAGTATTTTCTCCCAGTTTGTAGCTTGTCTTTTCATCCTCGTGGTTGGGTCCTTTACAGAAAAAAAGTTTTTCATTTTGATAAGGTTCAACTGATCAGTTTTTACTATTATGGATTATACTTTCAGTATCAAGTTTAAGCATTCTTTGCCTAGCTTTAGCTCTTATTTTTTTCTGAAAAATAACTTTATATTTTACAGTTAAGCCCACAATCCATTTTGAGTTCGGTTTTGTATAAGGGGTGAGGTTTATGTTGAGGTTCATTTTCTTGGTCTGTGGCTATCCACCTGCTCCACCAACGTTTGTTGAAAACTCTATCCTTCCTCTATTGAATTGCTTTTGCACCTCTGTCAAAAATCAGATGGTCATAAATGTGTGGGTACATCTCTGTCCCACTGATTCATATTTCTATCCCCTCCACGAATACCACAGTGTACTGATTATTGTAGCTCTACAATACAGTTTGGGATCAGGGACAGTGTTTCCTCCCACTTTTCTTCTTCAATATTGTGTAAGCTATTCTACGGCCTGTGCCTTTCCATATGAATTTTAGTAGAAGCTTTATGTTTACACAAGAACCTTGCTGAGGTCTTGACACCAATCACCTAAAGCCTATAGAGCAATTTGGGGTGAAGTGACATCTTTACTGTGTTGAATCTTGCAATCCATGAACATGATATGTCTACCTGTTTATTTAGGTCCTCCTTGACTTCTTTCATAGTTGTTTTGTAATTTTGAGCAGATAGGCCCTGTACGTGTTTTGGTAAGTTTATACCTAAGCATCTCATTTTCTTTAGGGTGACTGTAACTGGTATTGTATTTTTAACTTTGGCTTCCACATGTTCATTATTAGTATGAAATGAAAAAGATATGAAATGAGTTCACCGTGATTGAATCTGTCTTTGCCCATATGTAAAAGAAACTAATATGAAAAAATAAAAATAATTATGTTAGGAACTGGGTAAGGCTACGGATAACTTTTACATTTCCTTTTAATGTTAGGTTTTCTTTAATGATAATACTTTTTAAAAGGAAATGAAACTGGGTCATTTGTAGAGATGTGGATGGACCTAGAGTCTGTCATACAGAGTGAAGTCAGAAAGAGAAAAACAAATATCGTATATTAACGCGTATATGTGGAATCTAGAAAAATGGTACAGATGAACCTATTTGCAGGGAAGGAATAGAAACGCAGACGTAGAGAACAGACATGTGGACCCAGAGGGGAAGGGGAGGGTGGAATGAATTGGGAGCTTAGGGTTGACATATACACACTACCATGTGTAAAATAGATAGTGGCAACCTGCTGTATAGCACAGGGAGCTCAGCTTGGTGCTCTGTGATGACCTAGATGGGTAGAATGGGGTGGGGGGGAGGAGGGAGGTCCAAGAAGGAGGGGATATATGTATACATATAGCTGATTCACTTCATTGTACAGCAGAAACTAACACTGTAAAGCAATTATACTCCTATTAAAAAAGAGTTATAGGGCTTCCCTAGTGGCGCAGTGGTTAAGAATCTGCCTGCCAATGCAGGGGACATGGGTTCGAGCCCTGGTCTGGGAAGATCCCACATGCCATGGAGCAACTAAGCCTGTGCGCCACAACTACTGAGCCTGCGCCCTAGAGCCCATGAGCCACAATTGCTGAGCCCACACGCCTAGAGCCCGTGCTCTGCAATGGGAGAAGGCACTACAATGAGAAGCCCGTGCACTGCAACAAAGAGTAGGCCCCACTCGCTGCAACTAAAGAAAGCCTGTGCACAGCAACGAAGACCCAATGCAGCCAAAAATAATAAATAAATAAATTTATTTTTAAAAAGTACCTGTCTCCTTACTTTCTTCCCATTATTTTTCCATCTACTAGCATTAGAGATATTAATTTTCAATAAGAAATAGTCTGTAAGGAAATTGCATAAAGAAAATAAGGTTGGAGCATACAAGATGGGATGTGGCCAGATTGCGGAGAGCAAGGCATAAATAGGTGACAGAGGTAGAAATGCAATTGATTTTTGTGTGTTGATCTCATATCCTGCGACCTTGCTGGACTCACTTTTTAGTTCTAGGACCTCCCACCTACACTTTTTTTTTTTATATTTATTTATTTACTTGGCTGCGTCAGGTCTTAGTTGTGGCAATGCGGGATCTTCATTGAGACGCGCAGGATCTTTTAGTTGCAGCGTGCAGGATCTTTAGTTGCGGCATGTGGACTCTTAGTTGTGGCATGCGGGATCTAGTTCCCTGAACAGGGATCAAACTGGAGCCCCCTTGCATTGGGAGTGCGGAGTCTTAGCCACTGGACCACCAGGGAAGTCACCCCCCTACACTTTAGATTCACAGCTCATCTCTACTTGGGTCTCATGCTTTCAGTAAAAATTTTTTTTTTTTTTTTGCGGTATGCGGGCCTCTCACTGTTGTGGCCTCTCCCGTTGCGGAGCACAGGCTCCGGGCGCGCAGGCTCAGCGGCCATGGCTCACGGGCCCAGCCGCTCCGCGGCACGTGGGATCCTCCCGGACCGGGGCACGAACCCGTGTCCCCTGCATCGGCAGGCGGACTCTCAACCACTGCGCCACCAGGGGAGCCCTCCAATATATTTTTAATTGAAGTATAGTTGATTTACAATGTTGTGTTAATTTCTGCTGTACGGCAAATTAATTTAACGATTCATCTTTCCTAAAAGCCAGCCCCGTTTTCAACTACCCCATTTCTATCACTCCCTCCACCACCTGGTTAGCCTCTTAAACAAGAAGCAGCAAATCAACTTGGGAAACATCCCTTCCTCTCTTTTTGGATGAACATAATTCATTCTGTTTCATTTCCCTTAAGAACCGCACTCAGATTCCATGGTTCCTCTTCATTCTCACTTGCCAGTTCTTCAGATCAGACTTCAGTCTCTCCCGCTCCACAGCACCTTGCACACTCTTTTTAGAATCATCATCCGAAAACAGCATTTTCCTACTAGTGCCCTGAAACTACCCATCATCTTATTTCCTAACATAATGCTTTTCATTTTTTCATATTACCTTCCTTTATGTAATATGGCAAAGATAGGTTCAATCACAGCAAACTCACCTCATATTCTTTTTTCACTTCATACAGTCAATATTTTCACTGTATCTGCATTAACTTCCCAATGCTAGTGGCCAAGGAAATATCCCATTGTGTGGATGTAAAAAATGACACGTTTACTGACTGCTGGACAACGGGGCTGTTCCTAAATACAATTTTGCTATTACAGGTAACACAATGGTAAAGGTCTTTGCTGTAGATCACCCTTGTTACTTTTTAACTATCTCCCCGGAGTAAATTTTCAGGAATGAGATGAGTGAGCCGAAAGCAAAGGAACTCTGACCCTTGCTCTGTGTGATCCTATTGCTGCTTCAAAGGGCTGTGTATCGCCACTGGGAGGGAGCAGTTCACAACAAACTCAGCAACACAACCACTGAAGGGTTCTGTTTTCTTACTTTGTAGATGTAAAATGATACGTAAAATCCACATTGATTTTGGAAGTTTTGTACACCAGCGTAGCATGTTTCCATGTGTTTCTTAACTGTTTCTTATACCGTTCGTTTCTATCCTAACTACACCTGGAGGATATCTGTTTATATCCTCACTAAGTTATGAAGCTGGGGTTCTTCTAGGAGCTTCAAGGTCGCAGTCACAGTGGTTTTTCGGGTTCTTTGTTTCCATCTCAGCATTTAGCTAATCTGGAAATAAATGCATCATTAGCCTTCTTTCTGACTAGACTATGGGTCCCTGAGGGCAAGAGAACCGTGTCCGTCTCATTTATCTCTTCATCTCCCTCCAAACGTTCATTACTTCTCTTATTCATTCATCCATCCATTCACTCATTCGCTCAATACATATATTGAACCTTTGCAGCATGCCAGGTGCTGTCCTGGCCCCAGAGACAGTGCTGAGGACAGATGTGACATGGTCTGATTGTGCTCTAACGGGATCTCTGTCTGCTGTATTTCGTGTAGACTCTGCAGAATGGCCAAGAACAGAACAGGGAGCAATGCTCCAGGTCACACGTGAAGGTGACTCAGATCCGAGACGGGGGTGGAGGTGGTGAACAGTGGCTTGATCTGGATATAGGGTGAAGTTAAGCCAACTACACCCAGCATGTAGTAGGCACTAAGTATTTGCTTAACAAGAATAAAAGTCATTCATTCAGCCTAAACAAAACAAATCCACACCACTTATCTCCTCAACTCCCAAAGCAAAATGTCTTGTTTTATTCTCTCTTTATGACCTCCCTCTGCTGCTGAGAATCACTCTATATCTTGTGTTGGTGAGGGTCCAGGGACCACCTAGGTGGGATCACTGCCACGACTTGACAGATCCTTCTACCCAGGGCCCTGCCTCACTCATGGTTCCGGCACCAGTCAAGTCCATGACACAAGGACACACGATAGCCTCATAATGGCCATCCTGATTCCAGCCCCGATCCAAAGGAGGAATCTGGAATACTGTGGATGACTATTTCCTCTTTCAATTCCCCCATTTACTATTGGAACAAAGCTAGGGGACTCTCCTGGAGAAGAAGTCCCAGGAGGGGAGGGAGAAGTAGGTGAGGTACCTGGCTTGTGGCAAGAGTCCAACTCTCCCACTTTCAGGAGATTCCAGGTGATGCCCTCCTGTCTCACGGTTGGTGGAAAAGAAGGTGAGATCCACTGGACCGGGGACAGAAATGAGTACCAATGGCCAGATGGTCTTCCAAGGCAATGAAAGAAGAAGTTCAAAACGGAGTGGGTTTTAAGAGAGCATATGATGGTAGTTGCAGAGATGGACCGTGTCTATGTGATCATTACATTGGCAGCTGCCTACATTTTAAGCCTGAGTTAGTATGACATACCTTATGCCTTCCCTGCATTCACTCAACATACCTCTATTAAGTGCCTATGGGGAGGGTACAGAGATGAACAAGACAAAGTCTGTGTTTATATGGAGTGTGCAGGATTATGGGGGAGATGAACAGATAAACTAATATGTAATAGAGTGCTGGGAAGAGGTTAGTGCAAGGATGGAAAATAAAGCAGGAGAAAGGATAGAAAGCAATGGGCACAGAGGTTATTTTAGATCAGAAAAGCCTCTCTAAAAAAAAAAAAAGAAAGAAAAGAAAAGCCTCTCTGACAAGGCAACATCTGAGCTGAGAAATGAAAAATAGTCTATGAAAGCTCATTCCAGGTACAGAGATGAATTTAGAGTATTTCAAGGATGCTAGGCAGGTGTTATGGCTACAGTACAGGGAGCCAGGCCAAGAATAAGGGATGAGATCAGAGACACAGGCAAATATCAAGTGACGGAGACTTCCAGCAGGATTCAAGTTTTTTCTAGTTGCCTTGGGAAGCCAGCTGGTAAGTCTTGAGCGGGGAGTAACATGATCACGTTTCTGTTTTTAAAACATCCCTCTGTCCAAGAGCAGGAGAGCTGCTGTGAGCAGGTGCCGCAGTTACCCAGAATAGAGAGAAAAGGAGCTTTGGCTTAAGTGAGAGCAGTGGGAATGGCAAGAAAAAGTCCATTGCAGACTTTATTTTGAAGGTACAGTTAGCAAGCCCTACTGATGCATTAGGTGTAGATTGTAAAGCCAAAGAGGACTCCTGGGTTTGGGGATTGAGAGGCTGGGTGAGAAGTGGAATCATATACTCCATGGGAAGACGGAAAGAGGAGTAGGCTGGGGCGGGTGAAGTTGGGAAGGAAATAAAGAGTTCTATATCAGACATGTTATGCTGAAAATGCCTGCTGTTGGATGTGGAGCTTAAAGGGAAAGACCTCAGCTCGAGTTTATTCTATTTTCGAGATACTTCTATTCTTTTATTTTATTTTACTTTATTTCACTTTTTAAAAAAAATTTTATTTTATTCTATTTTAGTTGATTTGGAGATACACGTTTCTAAGTCACCAGCACGCAGATATTTTAAACTATGTAATGAAACGAGGTCTCCACCCCCGAGGATTCAGATTAGAATAGCCACACATCTAAAGACATCGTTTGAATCTAACAAAACACAATGGGAACCTACAAGGAAGGGAGAAGGGGCAACAGTGCCGACTCACCTTTGGCTCCGGCTGATGACTTTGCAATCCAAACGTTGCCCTCTCCATCTTCTTTCTTTCTATTATAAGAAGCCAGGAAAAATTCTCTCTCATCTGTCCTTGAGCTCTGGATTGGCGGGTGGATTCCGTTCTGAGCCGGAGCAACTGGGGTCTTGAGGTTAGTTGGATAAATCACATAGGACTCGGGGAACCATGTGCAGGACTCAGCCAGTTCTGGGCTGGTCTTGACGAGCCTGGCAGATGACAGAGGGTCAGTCTCCCTTCTGAGTACCCTCCGTCCCTCTATTCAGAACAGCCAGTGCTTTGCCCCAGAGCTCTTGAAGGAAGCCGGGCATGACCAGGGCTAGGTCTCCTTTTTATCCCACTCACGGGGCACACCTCCAAGGCACCACGGGGCAGCTCACAGCTGTTACCCGCGACCTTATAGGCAAGCTCCGGTGAATTCAAAAGGGGCTTAAAGTCCAGAACTTCAGCTCCTTTTACAATGCATCTCTAAGGAAACTTAGCTTGAAGTAATCCTGAACCAACATCTTTTCACCGAACATGCTGTAGCTGAGCTAGACCCACCCGAAAAAATCAAAGTGGAGAACTGAGGAAACCATTTGGATTACTAGCAAAAAATACCACCTTGGCCCAACTCTGGAGAGAAAAGGCTAACACTCAGGAATCGGAATTATCTAAAGACATTTTCGTTCTTCATTTCTTGCCTTTAGCTCAGCCTGGCTTCGGTGACAGAATAAAGGAAGAATCTTTCTAATGGAACCTGGGACTCCAGTGGTCATAACTAAACACACCTCCTGCCCCCCCTCAAAAAAAACCCCCATAATATAATGGAATATAAAGAAAGGCCCTGGGCAGGCACTTAATAAACACAAAGGCTTCACACTGTATCTCCTCTCCAATCAGACCCCTGGGGGGAGGCGCTAGCATCACGTTTCACAGATGAGGCACTGGGTCACAGAGAAGTGAATTTCCCAAGATCACAAAGGTAGTAAGAAACAAGCAGGATATAAGCCCTGAATCACTCCCATGTCCTAATTCCAAACCTATCCTTGGGAATTCCCTGGTGGCCCAGTGGTTAGGACTCCGGGCTCTCACTGCCGAGGGCCCAGGTTCAATCCCTGGTTGGGGAACTAAGATCCCTCAAACCGCGAGGTGCAGCCAAAAAAAAAAAAAAAAGAAAGAAAATAGAAAGAAAAAAAGCTACCCTTGCTCCCCAGGAATCAGAGGAGGGAGAAACCTGCCCAAAGACATTCACAGGCCTCCCCTGAGCTGCACTCCCTCTTCTATCTAGAGCAGAACTGTTAAAGCCTGGGGTATGATTCATCACCAAAACCCAGCCTCTGAGCCAATGGCAGAAATAATGAAAAGAAACTTTAAACTGAGATTTTTAAATAAAGCTATTTTTACGTTAGAGGCAATGGAATTTAACTTAAAGAACTCAAAGGAACAAAAAAAATCAATACATTTCTAACTCACTGACCATTCAGCTCTATCTGCATTGTCCAATACGGCAGCCACTAGCCACGTGGAGTTTCCAAGGGCTTCCGAGCACTTGAAAAGTGGCCAATGCGACTCGGAAACTGAATTTTCCGTTTTGTTTGGTTTTCATTTAAAAGCTGAAGCACTGTAAAATATGTTTCCACCAAGTACAACATTACTGTTTCAGTAGATGATGTTTTCACTTTAACTACCATGTGACCTCAGATGTTGTTGTTAGAGGGTGGCGTGCATGTCAGGCGCGTGTGCTACTTCTGGAATTAGACATAAATGCATCACTGTTCTACTGGGGGACAACAGATGGATTCAGCTCATGTGAATTTTTTTCCAGGCACTGATGAAACATTATAATGTGTTTATTATGCACACAGACAAGTTACAGAGATTGCTAGGTAAATCATAATTGGTAAATAACGTATAATTAGTCTTCTAGTTAAAAAAATGAGTATGGACAAACTTTTAAGTTTAAAACAAAGGCATTCTACTGACACGGAATTGAGTGGGGATGCAGAAGCTGGAACTATGACCAGACAATAAAGAAAAAAATAAGCACTAGAAGAAGACGTGTCACAAATTTCCTAACAAATGGCAATTACAATGTGCTGTGGCAGGAAAAATGAAGTTTGTTGTGTAAGGAGACATTTTCAGCAAATACATAATGAATTTGATAGGTGTTTTCCTCTCAATAGTCTAAAGAGAAGCAATGGAATTAGCGGCTGAAATCAGAATTAAAAACTCAACAAGAAAACTTTCAACATATTTTTCTTAGGATCTGAGCTTGTAACTTTGGTCAGCTCTAAAGTGGCCTGGATTCTTACATACACACGCAAAACGAACATCCTTTTAGATGGAAATGTGGTAATAGAAATTATTTTGAGGAAAAGACTAAAAAGATATTTTATAAAAAGTGAACAATCTTTAGTTAAGCCATCAATAATTGCCCATAGAGTACAAAGCATTTCTAACAATATTAAAGATTGATTCAAAACCGGAAAATTTTGAAATATTTTTCCTTAGCTTTAGATGAGTTGAGTGACATAAGAGATGCTGCCCAATTAATACTTTGTATGTTTTGCCTCAAAAGATTTCCAAATATAGGAAAAAATTATTATCAAATTGCAGCCTAAAATGTAAACTCGTGGTGAGGATATTTCCAAGAAGAATTTTTACATTTGTCCAAGAAGAATTTCATCTACATGTGAAAAGTCAGCTTCTATCATGACAGACATTACTTCAGCTAGGTTGGGTTAAAATCTGGATTTACTGGGATTTTAATAGACTGACGTTTGCTTTATTGCTTTATTTTGTTGTACCATACGTATTGGAAACATCTGCTTCATTGCATGATACATTTTTTTTTTTTTTTTTTTTGCGGTACGCGGGCCTCTCACTGTTGTGGCCTCTCCCGTTGCGGAGCACAGGCTCCAGACGCGCAGGCTCAGCAGCCATGACTCACAGGCCTAGCTGCTCCGCAGCGTGGGATCTTCCCAGACCGGGGCACAAACCCGTGTCCCCTGCATCGGCAGGCGGACTCTCAACCACTGCGCCATTGGGGAAGCCCGCATGATGCATACTGAGAACGTTTGCACTCAGTATGGATACAGTTGTTGAAATGGTTCAGTATATGCTTGCAAATGCTACAATGGTTTGCAGGTATAGAACCATGAAAGAAACACAAGATGATGAATTTAATGATTCTGTGTTCTTTGCCAATGCTCACTGACTGAGAGATGGAAGAGTTTTACAAGGTTTCCCCGTACTGTAAACTCCAGTTTCTTAAAATAAGAGGAATGCTTGTCAAATCGTTCTTTTCATGCAACTATTACCTCATTCAATAATCAAAGATAAAAAATGCAGTGTGGTTTACATTTTTTCACCTATAACCACGCTGCATATGAACAAGCTAAATTTCAAGCTCCAAGGAAGTTGGAAAAAAAGATCTTACTTGTGATGTAGACCAACAGGTGTGAGAATTTGTGTTCCAACTTCATAATATAAGTCAATAATAATGATTTTACACAGTTTTATGACTCAGTATGCATAAGATTTTCCTTGTAACAGACAACATTATGCAAACTGGCTGCAAAAACTAAAGAAAAATTTGAAGAACACTTTGTTGATAATGATAAATTTAGAGTTTCTTTTCAATGTATTCAATACCTCCTCTGAATTCAATATTAATAATACTGAGTTGACACATGAGTTGGTGAATTTACTTAACTTGGACATAGTTTTAAAAATGATACGCTTTTGCTTCAAAGTCAAGTCAATTCTTCTCATGTTATGAACCTGCTTTGTCAATGTACATGTGAATATTAAAGGAAAATTATATTCTGGTATTTAATACAGTTATTGAAAAACTTTTACGTTTGTCAGAATGACTTGTGTATGTAGATCTACCTTTTCAACCACACATTTTTATGAAATCTAAACATAGGACTTCCAATGAAAATTTAATATCTGAGCTTGGCTGTGCTATAAATGTAAAATATACACACCAGATTTTGAAGACTCGGAAAAAAAAAGAATATATCCCATTAGTTGTTTTTAATATTAATTACATGACATTTTGGATTTATTTGGTTAAATAAAATATATTATTAAAATAAATTGTACCGGTTCCTTTGCACTCAATTTAATGGGGCTACTAAGCAATTTAAAATGACACATGTGGCCAGCATTCTATTTCTGTTGGCCAGCGCTGGTCTGTAGAATGCCCTTCATCTGAAGCCCTCATTTCCTGTACAGAACCCAGTCCAGTTTCTACCGGAAATCTCTAGCATTTGTTCCCTTTCCAAAAAAGGCCCATTTGGGAAGCAGCCACAAATGGAGGTTTAGTCGCATCGCACACGAGATGTGAGAAACGCTCACAAGAGGAAAAGAAAGCTCCAATCAGGGCCAGGAGGACAGCCCTTGAGCGCTCTGAGACTATGACCATGGGGCCCTGATGAATTTCTAAAGCTCCTGGAAGTGACAGGCATGACAGACTGTACAGGGTCCAGCATGGAACCCCATCAGGGCCCTGGGAAGCCTCGAGGGAGGCCCAGGCACACTGCCCATGGGGCCCGTTTGTACAGATGAGAACCGTCCTGGCTCGACACTAACTGCTACGGCCACGGGCAACCTGGCTGTCTTCTCTGACTGCCACCTGAGATGACATTTTTTTAACTTTCTGGAGCTCTTTTGAGCCATACAAACTATGGGAGAGAGATAAAATGACAAAGGTAATCATTCCCTCCTGGAATTACTACAGTCCCTTGCAGGACACCTGAGAGAACGAAGGAAGCTTATGAGAATGATGACAACCTCTAGTCTGCATAAGTCACGTCGTCATTTATAAGGTGTCATGACAGACCACGCCACGTGCTGCAGAACAGCAAAGGGCAGGTGTGATCACCTCCCTCCCCACAGATTCTGAGTGGTACCGTCCAAGGTCACAGAGGTCCGGATACCTGTTCAGACCTGCTCACGACTCCAGCTCTGCACTCTCTTCACCCTATTATAGCTGCCAAGTATGCAAATATAGAGAACATTACTTTTTACAGCACCCTCTGCTTTCTACTTCAAAAACAGAATTCAACCTCTATCTTTAGGAAAAAAAATCATCATAGAATAAAGAATGAGTAAGCATTTTATAAAAATTTCTAAATGGGGCTTCTCCGGTGGCGCAGTGGTTGAGAACCTGCCTGCCAATGCAGGGGACACGGGTTCGAGCCCTGGTCTGGGAAGATCCCACATGCCGCGGAGCAACTAGGCCCGTGAGCCACAATTACTGAGCCTGCGCGTCTGGAGCTCCGCAACAAGAGAGGCCGCGATAGTGAGAGGCCCGCGCACCGCGATGAAGAGTGGCCCCCACTTGCCGCAACTAGAGAAAGCCCTCGCACAGAAACGAAGACCCAACACAGCCAAAAATAAATAAAATTAAAAAAAAAAAATTTCTAAATGGACAATCTGGATAAATAATCGTGTGCTACTTCTAGTTCTGCTGAAACAACTGTTTGCACTCTAAATGTGTAAATATGTAAGACTTCAGAAAGTCTCGTTCTCCTTCAGGATAGCTGGTAAATCATGAAAATCCGTCACAGGAAGAAGTGGATACATAAGTTAGTGGGGGCAGTGAGTCCGAACAAAAAGGTGGAAATATTCCTACCAGCACTCAAACTAGTAAACAGCTAGAGAGCCCGGAAAGCTGTGCGACTGGGGAAAAGAGCCTTTGCTTTGGGTCAAGACTTCTAGTGTCTTCTTACCTAAATGATTCACTTGGCTATACACACATGTTCACAAGCCACTGTGGAGGGAATGCTGGAGACCTGATTTGGGGGGCCACACCCACCTTTCATTTATACAGTGTGAACTCTGACACGCGCATTATTCCGGGCCTTTATGTAAAGTAACTCAACTAATCCTCACAACAACCCTGAGGTAGCTGCTATTATCATCCTCGTTTCACAGAAAAGGAAACTAAGGCATAGCGTCAAACGCTCACTGTGTCACCGTGCTACACGCTTTACGTCCATCACAACCTCTTTAGGAGGGATGCACCGAGGCTTAGAGGGATCAGAACATTTGCCCAAGCTGCTAAGAGCTGAAATTAAAACCCAAGCTGCTGATCCGAGATCTTATCACTGTATAAGCCTGCTTCCTTCCACCTTATGGACACGGTTCTTTCGGCACCTGGCTGTAAGCCCACTGCTCAGAGGTGGGTGGTGCGGTAGACACCGGCATATTCTGCCCAGGTGTCCCTTTTGAGGGACCCCTGGCTGCCGAGCTTTGGCTGCCAGGGGCTTAGGCGCGCCTCTTCTCCGGGGACCAGCCCGTGCCTAGAAGCGCCGGGGAAGCTGTGTCCCGCCCAAAGCCGGTGGCTGGGCGACGTCAGAGTAGAGAACATGGAGGGGCTGTTCACTGCTGTTCAAGCTCCATGGAGTCAGGCAGAGGCGAGACTTCAGCTGAAACCACCTCCTCGCTTCGCGTCTTCCCCAGATGCCCTGCCCTTGGTTCTCAGCGCGTTTCTCCTGCAAGCCCTCCCCTTATAAATCACTTCCGCCAGAAGCCCTGTCTCAGGCTCTGCTTCTAGGGAGCCTCAACTTAAGGGACAGACAGGCACGTACGGCCAAGTCTGGACTGGGACTAAAAGCTGATCTTTGCTGGCTTTTTAAATAAAAGTGTCTTCTCCCTTTAAAGACGACCTCACACTTTTGCTTAAGTGCTTCAGGATGAAAGCCCAAAAGGTTCAGGTGAAAAGTGGAAAACACGGGTCGTAAAGAACACTTACTTCACTAAAGAAGCTTTGCGACACAGTTTGTCAGCTCCCCTGTAGTAATTCACCAACTGCATCAGGCCAGGCTCGTGACCTGTGAAGGGAAGAAGAGGCTCAGAAGGGGAACAGACAATTTCTCAAGTGGGAAATGACAATGTCAACACCAGCACACAGGAGGGAGAGCAGGGTCACGCTTAGCTTGTCATTCTCCCCTTTCAGGACTGGGTGTTGGAAAGGGAGCGATTCAGTGGCCCGGCCCCTCTACGCCCCTTTGCTCAGCGTCTCACTGGCAATTCTCACCCTCCCCACAGTGGCTATTATGATACCGCCATCGTAGGTCTGCCAAAGACCACTGCTGCCTCTGTTTTTTCTTCTTTGGGTGGGAGAGTATTTTCTATTTCGCCTCTCCTGGATCCCCACTGCACTGCACACATGGCTTAACACATATGGAGTTAGCCATCTCTGTACAGTAAGGACTTAAACAATTAGGCTTTTGATGTTGCTACCCTTGCTTTCTACAGTCATCAAGGAAGGTAGGAGAACTACGATCGTGCTGTTCTCAAGCATGTCTCCCTGTGCAAGCTTCTAGGAGGGCCACTAGATGTTCCAAGAGGCCGTGTCTGTAAATTCAGAAGCCCTGAGGATGTTCTGTGCGTCCTCTCACAGGGAAACCCATTTTCAATAGATTGTACTGCATGCCCCCTCCTCTTTAAAATTAGAGCAAAAGGATACAAATAAAAACAAAAGCCTCAATTAAAAAAAATTTTATTATAGTATAGTTGACTTACAATACTGTGTTAGTTTCAGATGTACAGCAAAGTGATTCAGTTATACATATATATATTTCAGATTCTTTTCCATTATAGGTTATCACAAGATATTGAATATAGTTCCCTGTGCTATCCAGTAAATCCTTTTTGTTTATTTTTTATGTAGTAGTGTGCATCTGTTAGTCTCACACTCCTAATTTGTCCCTCCCCCCCTTCCCCTTTGGCAACCATAAGTTTGTTTTCTATGTGTGTGTCTGTTTCTGTTTTGTAAATAAATTAATTTGTACTATTTTTTAGATTCAACATATAAGTGATATCATATATTTATCCTTCTCTGTCTGACTTACTTCACTGAGTATGATAATCTCTATAAAAGCCTCAATTTATGTTTAACATCTTAACAAAATGCAATTTTCAGCAACACAAAGTAGAACCCAACAATGGGAGCTTGAACTGAAGATGCCAGAGGTAAGAATAATTCATCTGAGAACAGCGTACAATCAAATAAAAAGTTTCAGGCGCTAACTAGCTCTCACCATCTCCCTGGACAGATGGACTGGTTCACACCTGAACTACCCACCTTCACATCACCAAGGCAGCAGCATTCCTTGGCCTTTATCCGCGGGGCCATCTCCTTGGGTTTCGAAATGTCCTTAACAATGAAGGCATATTATAACCATCCGGTTGTGGGATGCTGGTTTTTTTGTTTTGTTTTTCTTTTTGTTTTTTCTTCTTCTTTGTTTTTTAAGATGCTAACCTTTTAAAAAATGTTTATTTTATTGAAGTATGGGGGGGGTTTGGCTGACATTCTTTTTAGAATTTTTCTTTTTTTAAATTTTATATTGGACTATAGTTGAGTTACACTGTTGTGTTAGTTTCTGGTATACAGCAAAGTGATCCGGTTATACATATGTAATAGTTTGCATCTGCTAATCCCAAACTCCCAATCGGATGCTGTTTTCTTTCCCATAAAAAGCAAATGTTCCCTGAGCAGTTGCTGACTTCATGGTACCTGCTTAGGATTCGGACCTTCTAGGACTCTGCTCCTAACCCTAATCCTACACCCTAGTCCTGAGCCCCACAGCAACGCCGATCACCCCTGCAAAGAGCCGTTTTTGTCAGTTTTTAATTTTAGGATTCCACCTAAGCTCTTTCAGCTGGGCACTGACCAGTCCAAAGAGGAAAGTCAGGCAGGCAGGGGAGCAGACAGAGCAAGGAGGAAATAAACGTTCTCAACTGTAAGCAGGTTTTCTTCTTTCAGGGAAGATATTCTTCTCGCTGAGGGCTTCCTGGGGAGACAGTTTAACAAAAGGGAATCAATCTCCAGGCCCATTCTCTGTATTCGAAGGTTTCTGGGGGTTGGAATCAGCCCTTCCATGGAGTCCCCAACACACATCATAAATTTGTATAACAAAAAGTTGTCCATGGTCTCATTTCAAAGAAAAAATATCAGGAAGACTAGGCTGAAACCCCCTTCATTCCTCAAATCATTACAATTCTACAGGCTCCCACCCAACTGTGCTCTGTCAGCTCACCAAGGGCTAGTCAGTTCCAAATGGCTATTTTCAGTCTTTGCCTATTCAACCTCTCCAACCCGCTGACCACACCTATTTCTAAAAACTGTCTCCTCTCCTGGACATACAACTGTTCTCTCTGGGATGCCCTCCAAGGCAGAGATGACTTTTCCTCATTATTTTCTCCCCTTCTATCTTTGGCAGTACGATGGGGTGCCCACCCCAGGGGAATTTTGGCAGGGCACACGGCGACCCTGAGTGAGACTGCAATTCCGGATGACTATGCAGGGAGGAGAGGCCGTGAGACTATGTGCAGGTCAGTGGGATGTAAATGGCAATGATCTGCACAACTTCTGGATTACGTCATCTAAAAAGGAGCCGTTGGTCCTCTCCTTCCTCCTGCCTCTTCCTACAGGGGAACATGTAGGCATGGGGGCGCCAGCTTCAACCGTGTCAATGAAGGGAACTCCCTCGGAGACAGTAGGGCAGAGAAACCTGGGTCACGTAAAATCTGCATTCAATGCGCAAGTGTGAAAACGTGTTCTTTGGTGAAACTAAGGGAAGGTCTAAAATCAGACACCCTTCCGCCCTTCCCCGGGCTGGGCTCACTGCTGAAGCTCCCGTTTTCGCAATCCAGAGGTCTTTTCCAAATCCCCTGCCGCTTTATCTGAGCCTTCGGGGAGCTAAATCCTCAGGGTTTTCAACACACACAAGCTCCCCTCCCGAGCCAACACAGACAGGGCGGAATCCCCCGTGGAGGAAATTTGCAAGATGGTCAGCCGCCGGCTCCGCGGAGCCTCGCCCCGCCCGGCGATCTGCCCAGCCGACCTGCCCGATTTGGGGTCGTCAGGACCGGGGAATCCGGGGAACGCGCGGCATTGGCTCCCCGCTCCCGAGGCCGACGCCCCCGGGGCTGCAGGGCCGGGTCATTGTCAGGAGGCAGCCGCCGTCCCGGGGGCCCGCACCGACACTCCCGCCCCGAATTCGATTTGGGACCCGAGAAGGCATGAAAAACGACGGCCTTAGCCCTTTAGGTATGCATTTTTTTATCCGCCCGAGGAACGACAGAGTGGAAGGTTTCTGACCTTAAGACAAAAGCGCTCGTTCTACCGGGAGGAGCGGGAGGGCGCAAAACGGGGAAGCTCACCCAGTCTCCCAAAGGGCAGCCGGTTCCTTTCTCCCAGCATCAGGTTGAACCTGGGGTTGTCCCGCCGCAGCCTCTTCCAGTGGCCGGTGGCGAGCAGCAGCCGGGAGACCTCGGCGTAGACGCTGCTGTTCTCGTCGCGCACCACGAAGGTGTACATGGCGAAGGGCCGCGCGACCGGGCCGCCCCGGCAGCCGCCGCAGGAACCAGCCGGCCAGGCGGCGGCTCAGCGTAGGAACCGCCCGGGCGCC
>NW_020837979.1:11338932-11340191 GCF_003676395.1 Aethalodelphis obliquidens | reverse complement strand
GGCGGCCCGCGCCCGGCGCCCGCGCGTCGGCCCGAGCGGCGAGCGCAGCCCGGACGCCGCGCCCACCGCCGGCGCAGCCCCGCCTCCGGCCCGTGATTCCGCGCGGCCAGCCCGGCGGCGGGCGGGGGGGGGAGTCTGTGCGCCCGGGGCGCGCCCCGCACCCTCCCTGAGCCGGCTGCCGGCGGCGGAGGATGCGGGGGCTGGAGGAGGGGCGCGCGGCTTAAGCTGCAGCCTCGGGAGCCGGTCCCCAGAGGGACCGGAGGGTGGGGCAGTCCTCCCGAGCCCAGGGTCACTGCTGGGGGCGGAGGGGGGCGGCGGTGCCAGCGGAAGATCCCTTTCTAGGGGGCTTGCTCCGGTAGCTTCCCACCCACTATTTCAAAGGGACGTTTTATGGATAAAACCAAAAAGTTCTGCGGCCCCATCCTGCGTCTAAGATGCGCTTCTTTGGCTTTCCTGCTTAAAGACGGCGGAGAACCAGAAGCGTTCCGGTGGCTGTTGGTTTCCCTTTGGGTCGAATGCTCCTTTCACCTGCTGAGACCTCCTGCGTGGCACACAGCCAGGGGGTGACTTCAGATTCCGCCGGGCGCTTGCACACAAGCTCTGGGGAGCCCTGGACTCCGCCCTGCGGTTTACCGGCGTTGGGTCACTCGCTTTCTCTTCTCCGGAACGATTTCCCCTTTCGAGTGTGTGCGTGGCGGGGTTCTTGAAAGCCCCTTCGGCCCTGATCTCACTCTGACTTCCTTTTAGGAAACGATTTTTGGTCCATTTGAGGGACAGAGAAAGGACTCTATCAGATTTCCCGTAAACTTCCTACACTTCCGCATGAGATAGCCGCATCAGCCACACGCCTCATATCTTTTACTCTTTAGAGAAAGAGCATCCTGGGACGTCTCCCCGTCCTGCTCTCCCTGTGCTCATGGTGTCTAATTAGCATATCGTAAAGGCGCTCTCCTCTCTCCCATTTTGCCCACGTTCCCAGCGGCGAGTACTCGCTTATTCTACGCCCAAGCCTCCAGCTCGGCAACCGCTGGAGGGAAGCTCGCTCAGAGGAGGAATGCGGCAGACTCTGGAGTGCCGGGTTGGTTACATTTCCTCACCCCCCCCAACCCCGCCCCCAGCACTCAGACATCCAGGAGGAATAAGAGTTAGTAGAGGGTTTCCCTGGTGGCGCAGTGGTTGAGAGTCCTCCTGCCGATGCAGGGGACACGGGTTCGTGCCCCGATCCGGGAAGATCCCACATGCCGCGGAGTGGCTGGGCC
>NW_020837979.1:11245312-11338832 GCF_003676395.1 Aethalodelphis obliquidens | reverse complement strand
AAAAAAAAAAAAAAAAAAAAAAAAAAAGTTGGTAGATAGTTCTCCAGCTTCCTCACCCCTCCAGTGAACGAACCGGCAGGGAGGCATATATCCTACACCCTACTTCGAGGTCATCTGCAGAAGCGTTCCCGTTGTCCACAGCTTGTAACCTGCTCATTCACGCACCTTCTCTTGTTGGAGTCCTTCCTTTTCCTGGTTTACTATACCACGTCTCTTGGGATCACTTCCCAAATAAACTACTTGCTCTCAAATCCCTGTACCAGGGCCACCTTTTTGGGGAACTCAGGCCCAGACATTGTAGCTGCTTCTCTTCACAGCCAGTCATCCCGGAAGTGACACCCACTTTCATCGTGCCCCCCATCCCCGTCCTCTTCACTCACTCAATCCTCCTGCATCACCCACTCACCCCGGCAAGCTGGCTTCTCTCTCTGCCACTCCGCAGCCACGGATGTCATTAGGAACATCAGCGACCTCTGAATTTCCAAATCCAGTAGTACCTCTCTCCTTTTTCTCACCTACACTTTGCAGTGAACATCTTTTTTGTTTGTTTTAGTTCTTGTACAGCACCCCTTTTCTTAAGAATAGAATCCATCTTTCCCCTTGGAGTCCATTTTATGTGATTCTGTTGGGATTGACACTGACCATTCTGGACACAGGAAAATGAATATCTTGGCCCAACAGGACTACTCCACCCCGTTTGCCATTGTGATTGGAGAAACATAGGAGAGTGATCCAAATTTGGCGAATCTGATTCTCTCCGGGATTTTTCTACCTGAGCTAGGGAGAAAGACTCTCTTTTTTCCCCCAACTGGAGTTGCTTAGCTGGAAGATGGTGTGGGACAGCGTGCAGCTCTCTTGCTATCTTACGGAGGGAACACCCTGTCTGAGAATTCAGCTTCCCATCCTCCTTTGCATTAGGCCTGGCCATGTGGATATATAAATATCTTCATTTACTACATGTAAATGAAGTACTGTGCATTTCTTCCTAGTCTGGACCTTAGAATTTGCACTTGCCTTCTCCTTCTTCTCTTGGAGGCAGGATACACAGTCAATAACAATAGTGGGACAAAACGTTGTAAGACATTTACCAAAACTCATTATATGCTGCGTTATAAGGTAAGCCTCGACAAATTTCGAAGGACTGATATAATTTTGAGCGCTTTCTCTGACTGCAGTGGAATCAAGCTGCTTGGACATCAAGTAAAACCCTTCTGTAGCCCATGAGTCAACGAAGAAATCGCAACAGTATGAAAAAAAATTTTTTAACTGAATGGTAATAAAGATGTGGTGTATCAAAACTGGTAGAACGCAGACTGAAGCTATGCTTAAATGGAAATTTACATTCTACAGAACTTATGTTAGAAAAAGAAGAAAGACTGAAAATCAATTATCTAAGCTTTCATCTCTATTGTCATCTGTTTCATCTATGAAAAGAATATCAAATCAAATCCAAAGTAAGTGGAAGGGAAGAAACCAAGGAAATAGAAAACGGAACAGTTTTTGAGAATTGACGAGGCAATTCTAAAATTTACATGGTAATGCAAAGGACCAAGAATAGCAAAGACAATCTTGACCAAGAAAGTTGGAGGACTTAACACTACCAGATATCAAGAACTGTAAAATTATAATATTTAAGTACAAAGCTATAGTAATTACGAAACTATGATTTTGGTACAAGGAGAAACAAATAGACCAATGGAAAGAACCTATGCATATATAGTCACTTTGTTTATAACAAAGGCAACATTGCACATCAATAGGAGAAAGGATGGACTTTGCAATAAATGGAGCTGGGTCAATGGATATGCACTTGGAAAACAAAATTAATCTTGACCTCTACCACACACAAAAATCAGTTGCAAAAAGAAAAATACTAGTTGCAGATTCATTGTGATATAATGCATCTAAATGTGAAAAGTGAAGCAATAAACCTGCTTGAGGAAAACAGAAAGAAGAAAAATATTTATGATCTTCCGCTAGATAAAGATTTCTCAAAGCAGACACAAAAATCTCTATGAATAAAGGAAAAAACTGATAAACTGGCAACCTTAAAATTATGAACTTTTATTCATCAAAAGACATCATCAAGAGAATAAAAAGGAAAACAAGAGAGTAGAATATGTCTGATGTGTGTGTGCGTGTGTGTACATACACATATGTATCTGACAAAGGCCTCATAGCTGAGATATATAAGGAATTACAAATCAATAATTTAAAAAACTGAGGGGAATTCCCTGGCAGTCCAGTGGTTAGGACTTCACGTTTTTCACTGCCAAGGGTGCAGGTTCAGTCCCTGGTTGGGGAACTAAGATCCCACAAGCCACGCACGTGGCACGGCCAAACAAACAAACTGGGAAGCCAATTAGCAAAAGAATTGTTCTGGATAGTCTAAGGGACAACCCAAGAGGTAAGCCCTCAGAAAAGAGAAAATTTGAAGAAAAGTCACCCTGAGAAACTAACAAAGGAATATATTTGGCTAAAAAGCAGGCCCACATACACCTAATAGTTGTAGGGCAAGAGTACAAAGGGAAGCCATATGTCTAAATACTTTGAAGTTATAAACAAGCCGGTAAGCTGCTAAACAATATGCCTATCTTCCTACCTTACAAATATACATTTACGAGAATGACCTGGAAGGTCAGGATTTTAATACTTTTCAGACTCATAGGAGTTCCATGCCAGACCCTGGTAATACTGGAAGGGATGACCCTGGCCCCTGTCCATGGCCCGCCCCCTTGACTCCATCCTACACTGTGAGGGGTTCGTTGTGCATCACGCGCGCGGACTCCGTAGCCGGGAAATTCAAGCTCCGTCCACTCACCCAGCACCTCCCACAAACAGCTGCCTTTTGGCCACCACTCAGGCCTAGAGGCACACACACCAGCCATGCCATTGACCCTTCAGAGAATGGACCCAGGGAAGAAGCCTGTATAGGCCCAGGCCATGAGCTGGGCTATTTGGACAGTGAAGCATCAGGTTCTCAGGTACCCAGAATAGTCTAGAAAGGGGGAAGGTTATAGTCTTGGGGTGCCCATATCCCCTTGACCTCACAAATGTCTCACTCATAGGGAGGGACGTGGCTAGAATAGGGCCAGACTTGGAGCCTCTAAAGAAGGACTTTTCTTACATAGACCTTAGGTTGACACTCCTAAGATACAAGCTGCAAAATCCTCAACTACCCTTTCCCCTCTCTCTGCTCTTTGTGTCTCCTACTTGGACACCAAACAACTCAAAACTGTCTCTGACACCACCGCAATCATTCCACGCTTCGGTTACTACACTTGCCTCTGGCTGCTCTTCTTGCTTTCGCCCCTCTACCTCCCCTCTTCCCTGAACATCATTATCAGGTTAATCTTTCAAAAACACAGCGTTCATCACGTCTATCCACCCATCAAAAACTGCAGTGGCTCATTGAAGCCAGCATCCTCAGTTTCAAATTCATAGCCTTTCATTAAGTCTTCCCATTGGATCTTCCCTGCCGTGTTACCCACACTCCTTCATCCAAAGTCTTTGAAGTGCCCTGATCATCATCAAGGTCAAATGAAAGTCTGTTTCATTGTTGAGTGTGTATTAACCCTCCCTAAACAGATGGACCATATACCACATGGATCATAAAGTCCCTATTAATCAAAAAATTTAATGAGCCAGAGTTTTGTATCTCACAATCATGCTGAGTAAAATAAGACTTACTATTTCTTTAGCCTGAGGTCTCGGTAGCTTTTAAGCACTTTGCAGGTAGAACTGCCGTACCCTTCAGTGGAGCCCTTGACCCCCTCCTCTAGCAAGGCCCGTCACACTCTTCTGCCCCCAGAGAACCAGAATCACGGTTCTCAAGATGCTATGCACGTGATGTTACACTCACTGGATAATTCTTTTTTTTTTTTTTTTTTTTGGCCACACCACATGACTTTCGGGATCTTACTTCCCCGACCAGGGATGGAACCCATGCCAGGGCAGTGAAAGTGCCGAGTGCTAACCTCTGGACCACCAGGGAACTTCCCTTAATATTCTTTGAAGAAAGAAAGAAAAAAAAAAAATCTAATTGTGAACACGTGATGGGAGATATTTTTTTCTCCCAATTAGGATGTTAAACAATAAAATGAAATGCTTTCACATACCGGAAGAGTTTACTTGCAAAAGCTCCTTCTGCCTTTCTTTGACAAATTGATTGCAGCAAACTCTTCCTGCATAGCATGCTGTACAAACATGGACCACATAGGTCTTTTTTTTTTTTTTTTTTTTTTTGCGGTACTCAGGCCTCTCACTATTGTGGCCTCTCTCGTTGCGGAGCACAGGCTCCAGACACGCAGGCTCAGCGGCCATGGCTCACGGGCCCAGCCGCTCCGTGGCATGTGGGATCTTCCCGGGCTGGGGCACGAACCTGTGTCCCCTGCATCGGCAGGAGGACTCTCAATGACTGTGCCACCAGGGAAGCCCTCACATAGATCTTTTTTATGTAAGGTTTCTCCCCAGTCTCTCCCTGTCCGCTTCGTCCATCCCAGGGCTGCCCACGCTTCCACAAAAGTAGATGTGGCCTGAGTCGGAAACACCAGTTTTTCCCTCTGGTGTTTCCTTCTCCTGCATGTCTCATACTACTCCACACTCACACCAAACACTTCACTTCTGACATTTCTCGTCACCAAGTGTGTGGAGGTTTTCCATACCCCAAGCGATTCTCTGTGGCCACCAACAGGTCCACCCAGTCCTGACACTACCCCATGGTAGCATCAGATCCCACAGGTTAAGCGCTCAGGTCCACAAGACTGCCTCCACCACCACAGCACACACTTCCAGCGCCAGCCTCAAGCCCAGGTTGTCATCTGTGCTTCTGACCAGTGGGCTGTAGGTCAGAGGATCCAATGGACTTCTTCCTTGGGTTTGATTCATTTGCTAGGGCGGCTCACAGAACTCAGAGAGACACGTTTATCAGTTTACTAAAGGGTATAATAAAGGGCAGAGATGAACAGTCAGATGAGGAGATACACAGAATGAGGTCTGGGAGGGTCCCGAGTGCAGGCACCTCTGTCCCCGTGGAGTTGAGATGAGTCACCCTCCTAGTATGTGGATTCGTTCACCCACCTGGAAGCCCTCTGAACCTTGTACTATTGGCATTTCATGGGGGCTTCCTCACATGGGCATGCTGAATTATTAACTCAGTTTCCAGCCCCTGTCTCCTCTCTGAAGGATGGAGGGTGGCACTGAAACTTCCAAGCTCCTAATAATCATGATTTGGTCTTCCTGACAACCACCCCCTATCCAGGAGCCATGGAGAAGCTCACCCAGAGTCACCTCAGTAGAACTCAAGATGATCCCAGGGCTCTTATCACTTGGGAAATTACAAGTGTTTTAGGAACTCTGTGCCAGGAGCCAGGAGCCAGGAGCAGAGACCAATATATATTTGACCTTTTTTACTTTTTCCCCCCAAGCACCAAAATGTTTAATAAAAAGACTGCATAAATTATCTGTTTTATTTTTCTGTGTTAAGTTCTTTCGTGCCTTTGATATTACAAAGTGAACATCTGCTTCAAAAATTTCTGTACTGTATGATGTCCGAAATATCCATAATAATAATTATTATACACATTCATGTGTACACATACAAACATATGCATCTAAAAAACAATTGTAAAAGGGAAGCACAGTCAGAACCTATAGTTAAAAGTATAAAAAAAGTACCCAAACCATACCTGAAATATGCGTCAGTTGTTGAATCTGCTTCTAATCCCACCCCAACTGTGAAGGGATTGCCCATTCTATAGACAAGCGTAGAGACCAATAAATTCGTGGAAGAGCTGCCTAAATGGGGCATTCTTTAGATAATGTGATTTTAAAGAGTTTCAATAAATATCAGTGATAAATGAGAGATTTGGGTTGCTATATTTGACCTTTGAATAACATGGGTTTTACCTGCCCAGGTCCACTTATATATGGATTTTATTTTCCAATAAATACAGCACGATACCATCCATGGTTGGTTGAATCCATGGATTGGAACCGTGAATAGGGAGGACCGACTGTAAAGTCATGCTTGGATTTTTGAGGGCTCAGGAGCCAGTGGCCTTAACCGCCACTTTGTTCAAGGGTCAACTGTATGAATTTTCTATTACCTCACAGGGGCCTTTGTAACAACAGCTTGAACCTTGCGGCAGAGAAAGGCCCTTGAAGGGTGGTTCTATATGCAGTTCCTGGTATATACCTCTTGCAGTCAAGTTCCTTAGAGTTTCCGGGATGAGATATGCCCAGGTCATCCGTGGTATGTGGAACGTGGGTACCCGTGAATACGGCACCAGGAAGAAGGATGGGGGAGCTCCTCGCCCCTCCATAGACGTCCCACATCCCGCTCTCCCAAAGGTCTCACGTGAGCCAGGAAGGGGCTCAGTCCCTCTGGAGACAGTATCCTCAGCTCACACAGCTGGTCCCTTCCCTTGTTCTCCTACCACTTCAAATGCCCTAAGAAGCGCTGGAGAACATTCCAGGCTACTTAAACTCCAGCCGTAGAGAGGGACTTGGAGTTCCAGAACGAGGTCCTGAGCTTCAGGCTGGGTGTCATTTAGAAATCATGAGTCCTGAGGTTTTTATTAGGATGACAGAACTTGGAGTCACTTTCTTCAGAAGGTGACTGTGTCTGGGATTGTGACTTTGCTCAGGCTGTGTGACAGAGAGATGACAGCTCAGGCTCTGGGGCCACCAGGCCTAGGCTAACATCCCACCTCAGCCGCAGACTCTCTGTGTGACTTGCGACAAGTTACTCAACCTCTCTGGGCCTCAAATTGTATCATTCATTCATTCATTCATACATTTATTTGACTGCTCCGGGTCTTAGTTGCTGCATGCAGAATCTTTTTAGTTGCCGCATGCATGTGAGATCTAGTTCCCTGACCAGGGATCGAACCCAGGCCCCCTGCACTGGGAGCGTGGAGTCTTAGCCACTGGACCACCAGGGAAGTCCCTCAAATTGTATCTTTGAAGAATGGAATAATAATGTGACATTGGTGAGGATTAAGTGACATGTGAAATGCCTAAGGCATGCCTGGCATATAATCAACTCTTCATAACTGGGAAGTTACCAAGTTCGGATGTTGCGTGTACGTGTAATATAACGTTTCCGTTAGAAGGAAAACAGTCTGTAGGGCGAGGATATCCTTGCTGGTGCTTGTTCTAGACATCGCTTGAGGCATGGAAGACACAAGACAAAGTCCCTGCCCTCGCAGAGCTTCTGTTCCTGGGGAAGCTTGGATTTTACTGGATTCAGAGAGAGGAATTTTAACTGGAGGAGCACAAATTCCCACAGTCTCCGCAGCTGCAATTCTGGGTTGGGGTGACAGATGTAAGGGACAACAATACCTTCAGAGATCGTACTTTGCATGATTTCAAACCTTTTTATTTATTGAGACTTTTATACTTTTATGGCATAGCATGTCATTTTTCCTGGAAATGTTCCATGTGTTCTTGAAAAGAATGTGTATTCTCCAGTCATTGGGTGGTGTATTCTATATATACTAGTTAGGGTGCATTTGTTGATAGTACTGTTCATGTTTTGCTCATTTTATGACTAGTTGTTCTATTAAATATTTAAAATGGGGTCTTGAAATCTACAACTGTATATGTTGAGTTGTATATTTCTCCTTTTAAACCTGTCAGTTTTAGCTTCATGTATTTTTTCACTGACCGGGGATTGAACCCGGGTCCCAGCAGTGGAAGCACCTAGTGCTGACCACTGGGCCACCAGGGAATTCTCTAGCTTCATGTATCTTGGAGTTCTATTGTAAGTGCATTTACATTTTAAGTGTTACATCTTTCTGACAAATGGACCCTTTTTATCATTATGAAATGTCCCATTTTGTCTCTGATGATATCTAAACTGGGGAGCTTAAAACAACAGAACTTGATTCTGTCACAGTTCTGGAGGCTAGAACTCTGAAATCAAGGTGTTGTCAGGGTCATGTTTTCTTTCAAGGCTCTAGGATTCTCAAGGGAAGGATGTTTCCCTGCCTGTTCCTGGTATTTGCTAATTGCCAGGAATATTGGATGTTCCTTGGCCTGTAGATGCATCACTCAGATCTCTGTCTCCATCATCACATGGCGTTCTCTCTGTGTGTTTGTGTCCAAATTTCTATTTTCTTATCAGTACATCAATCATTGGATTACAGCTCACCTTAATTCAGTATGACCTTGTCTTATCTTGATTACATCTTCAAAGACTCTATTTCCAAATGAGGTCATATTCACAGATTCTGAGTAGACATGAAATTTGGGGGGAATGCTGTTCAACCCCATACAGCACTCTAGCTCTCTTTGGGTTACTATTTGCAAAGAGTATCTTTTCCCAAAATTTAACTTTGCATTTATTTGTGTTTTTGAATCAGCGTTGTGTCTCTTGTAGACAGGATTGGACTTTGCTTTTTTATGCAGTCTTTCAATTTCTGCCTTTTGATTAGGGTGTTTAGATAATTCAGATTTAATATAATTATTGATATTGTTTGTTATATATTTGTCAGTTTTCTATTTGTTTTTTATTTTCTCCTTTTTTTTTAAATAGGATTTACTCGGTTTTTTTCTTAATTTATTTATTGATTTAGGGCTGTGTTGGGTCTTCATTTCTGTGCGAGGGCTTTCTCTAGTTGTGGCAAGCGGGGGCCCCTCTTCATCGCAGTGTGCGGGCCTCTCACTATCGTGGCCTCTCTTGTTGTGGAGCACAGGCTCCAGATGCGCAGGCTCAGTAGTTGTGGCTCACGGGCCTAGTTGCTCCGCGGCATGTGGGATCCTCCCAGACCAGGGCTTGGCCCTCCCCAGCTCTCCTGCCTCTGGGAAATCACTTTCACTGACAAGGACCCTGAGTGTGGGCATCATCCACTGCTCCAAATGGAGTGAGCCCCCTTTGATGGCAACAGCAAAGTTGCTGGTTCTCATGGTCCTTCCTCCCTGACAGTACTCCACATTGAAGGGATAGACAGGATCAGACACAGACTAGAACGCCACAGATTTCCACCAAGTCCAGCATTTGCTAAAGCATAAACACTTCTCAGATTGTTGAATGCCTATGGTCAGTTTCCAGAGCGCTGAAATGATTGTTTGGGGGCAATTTTGTCCATCTTTATAGTTGTTTTTAGGGAAGAGCGTTTGACAATCTCCTCACTCAACCATAGTCAGAAGTCCTGCCTGAAATCATTATCCTTCCCAACACTTTTGTATTTAATTCTTTGAATCAGATTCCTTCTGGTTTAAGTACCTAAAGTGCTTTCTGTTTTCCTGATCAGGCACAACTCAAACGTCATATAGTCTTTAGGAACTTATTGTAAATCTAGGAATGAGTGATAATTTGAATAGGAAATAATTCTCAAAGGTTTGGCACCATTCACCTGCCCCAGCCTTTGGTTTCCTCACTTGTAAAGAGAAGTTCATAATACTTACCTAATTAAGTTGTTCTAGGAAGTAAGTGAGATGACGTATAGGAAACACCCGGGACACAGTACAAACCTTAAATACATGTTTAATTCTATTTTCCCTCCAGTTTAAGACCCCATTTCTTTTATTGTTCCCGCAAACAGCAGCCTGAATATTCACTCACAAACCAGATTCTTGTGAAAATCTACACATGAGGAAACTAGAAAGAAGCCAAGTTAATTAAACTGCTTAGTGATTCATCGTCTGGCTTTCAGATGCCTAATTTCCTTTCAGTTGCCCACAACAAAACTTTTTGAAGACCGATAGTCGAGTCTTATTTTTATGACTGAATTGATTAAAACATTTAGATTCTTTCTCGGACTGTAATCTGGTTCCTATTCCTGTGAATAAGCAGGACATTCAATCCCGCAGGCGCAGCAGACTTTGAATAGCTCCATGCATAAATTATGATGTTTGCTTGTTAGCAATACTGTCTGTGACGTAAGTAGCAGAGTCAGCTAACAGATGGTGGGAGATGCCACAGTTTTGAACAGTAGTATGGATGTAAATAGATTACTGTTGCTGGTTTTAAAAAACTGGATATTTTACATTTAGAGTGAATCCAGTATTCTGCTCTTTGGCTTGGAAAGTGGAGAGCATCTTCCCATCAAGGTAAGCAAAAATGTCCATGTTTTCCCCCTTGCTGGTTCTCTATGGGTGGCTATGCTCTCAAGATTGTCAATCAAGATGGATCATAGGGTTTTTACAACTCATGCTCTTGGCATAAGATGATGCTGGCTGATCTCTAGGCATACTCAGAAGCAGGAATAACCATGTTTTCCTTTTTCTTATGTGTTAAACTCTTTCTTATCTGGAATAACTTATTTTATGGTTTTTGTTTTTCTGTTTGTTTGGTGGTTGTTGTTGTTGTTTTGGCTGCATTGGGTCTTCGTTGCTGCACATGGGCTCTTCTCTAGTTGCTGAGAGCAGGGGCTACTCTTTGCTGTGGTGCTTGGGCTTCTCATTGCGGTGGCTTCTCTTGTTGCGGAGCACGGGCTCTAGGCACACGAGCTTCAGTAGTTGCAGCATGCAGGCTCAGTAGTTGCAGCATGCGGGCCCTAGAGCGTGAGGGCTTCAGTAGTTGCAGCGCGTGGGCTCAGTAGTTGTGGCACTCAGGCTTAGCTGCTCTGTGGCATGTGGGATCTTCCTGGACCAGGGCTCAAACCCGTGCTCCCTGCATTGTCAGGTGGATTCTTAACCGCTGCGCCACCAGGGAAGTCCCAGGAATAACTTATTTTATAATACGTTTTGGTGTGTTAAAATCTTTCATGAACAGAGTTCACACTAGAAACATTATGTGGGTATCCATTTAAAAATGAGAAAGAAGATTTTTATAAAATAAAAAAATACTAAATAAAAACAACCTTTTTAAAAATTTTTAAATTTTTTGATAACTGAGACAGTGGGCCAGGATTCTGTAGCTCCTCCCTGCTACTCTATAAGCACTACAGGTGGTGTTGACCACCTGTAGCTATGCAGAGGGAGGGGCCTCATTCCTCTGGGAGGTTCCCAGGTATGTCAGCTGAGTCTCCCAAATCTGACCAAATGGTTTAAGCAACACAAAAATAGTGTGTGTTGGAAGACAACTGTTTACCTGAATCCAAGGGCGTAAGCAATGTCTTCAGGACTTGGTCTTGCTTGCTCCATCCCTTGGCTACCCTTGCTGTCTCCCTCCAAGAGCAGACACCACCCGCCACGCCATCGGGGGGCAAAATGGCTGCCAGCAGCTCCAGGCGCATAGTCTGGCTCTCAACGGGTTTTGGGGTCAGCTTTAATTGGACAGGCTGAGATCATCTGCCCTCCCTGAATCAATACGTGTAGCCAGGGGAAGAGACTTAGCCCGGCTTCCCCAGAAGCAGAGACTGAGATAGTGGTTTGGGGGCACAGGATGTACTGAAGGAGTGCCCTTCAGGAAATGCCTGAAGGGAGGACAGGGGAGGGGAAGGAGAAAGGACCTGGTCTCAGGACCAAGTCTAACCTGGTCTGACCCACAGGATATGACCATGGAGCACAAACTGCATCCTAGATCTGCCTCCCCTAAAGGCAAGGGGGCCTGACCATTTACACTCCATATCATTCAGCCATTGGCTACAGTCCGCTCTGTCCAGGGGGAAGGAATTACTCCCCAGGGAAAGCAGCTCTGTCAGGTCAGAGCAGTTCCCGGGAGAGGGGAATTGGCAGCTCCTACTCACAGCACCAGCTGCACTGCTGGTGACAGTGTCCGAGTGGGCACTACTACCTTAACTTTAGAGGGACTCTTCCTGTATCCCTCCACACCCCACCCCTGTGGGAGCATGCCTGCTTGGCTGACACAGATTTCTCAAAAAAACTTGTGGGTTTTCTTTGTGTGTGTGTGAGTCTCCTTGGGATTAACTCCGTTAGATGAAACACACTACAAATCTTTGAGATAAACCCTTCACTACCTTGAGTTCCTGCATGGAGGCTGAGAAACACTGCTCTTAATCTCCCTTTATTGTTTGATTGAGAGGATCTGAGAGGAACACCCAAATCTCTTTAAAGGGACCTTTGTATGACTGAACAAAACTCCTTTGATTTTCTTGAGGTATTACAGAAGGTTGTACTTACACAGATATAGATAACCAACATGGGGGTGGTGGTAAGTAACCGTCTCCACCACACAATGGTTTTAAAGGCAATTCCCTCTTAATCTTTGCCTTAGCTTCTTGATTATTCTCAAGCACTTATTTTTCCCTATGAACTTTTCTGTCATTATTGTTGTCCCATATGACTATTTTTAGCTAGCTCTAAACTCATTGTGATAGAATGGCAGTAATGTCCATACATATTAATGTTGGGAGGATTCTTATTTCTATGATACTAAGTCTTCCTATCCAGACGTGTTATATCTCTCAATTGATTCAGTTTTTATGTCCTCTAGAAGATTTTATTTAAGTTAAATCATGCCTTTCATGTTAAATTTACTTCACGTTGGATATTGTTACTACTACAATGAGATGTTCTTCCATTTCCAATTTTTGTTATTACAGAAAACATATGCAACCATTTAAACCAAATTTTCTTTTTAAAGATTTTCTTTCCTAAAATATCATGGATGATTTTGCCTATTTTAAAATTTAATTTTAACTTAATTTGATTTTTTTGGTTTAATTGCATTAAATAGAACTTTGGGAAATGTTGAATCATAGTGATAGATGCATAAGTAGTTTGAAACTGATTTTGATGAAATTGGCTCTGCATTTTACTCTTTAGTCTAAAGCTTTCTCTTGGTAAATAATCTTTATCATGTTTAAGTATTTTACTTGGAAATCTTTTTAAAGATTAGGAATAGCCTTTTTACTATTTATTGATTTAATGTTATCATATTTAATTCATTGATTAAATATATTGTGATCATTTATTTTTAAAAGATTAGACTTCTTAATTTTCTTAAACAGTTTTGGAATTACAGAAAAATTAAGAAAGTAGTATGAGCTCCGTGAACCCAATTTCCCCTATTATCAACATCTTATATTAATATGGTATATTTGTTTTAATTAATGAACTAATATTGATACACAATTATTAAATTTTTATTATTTATTTATTTATCTATGGCTGCACTGGGTCTTCGTTGCTGCACACGTGCTTTCTCTAGTTGTGGCGAGCGGGGGCTACTCTTCGTTGCTGTGCGCGGTCTCCTCATTGCAGTGGCTCCTCTTGTTGCGGAGCACGGGCTCTAGGCCCACGGGCTTCAGTAGTTGTGGCACACGGGCTCCGTAGTTGTGGCTTGCAGGCTCTAGAGTGCAGGCTCAGTAGTCCTGGCACACGGGCTTAGTTGCTCCGCCGCATGTGGGATCTCCCCGGACCAGGGCTCGAACCCGTGTCCCCTGCATTGGCAGGCGGATTCTTAACCACTGCGCCACCAGGGAAGCCCTCACAATTATTATATAAAGTCAATCCTTTATTCAGATTTCCTTAGTTTTTACCTAGCATCCTTTTTCTTTTGCAAGATTCCATTCAGGATGCCACATTAAATTTAGTTTTCATGTGTCCTTAGATTCCTCCTGGCCATGACAGTTCCAAAGGTTTTCCCTGTTTTTGATCACCTTGATCTAAACAGCTTTGAGGAATCCTATTTCAATTCATCACTGTTGATGCTGACCTGGATTGCCTGGCTGAGATAGCGTCGTCAGGTTTCTCTACTGTAAAGTTACTCTCCCCCATACCCGTTCCTTCCAGTTCTCTTTGGAAGGAAGTTGTTATGCACAGCCCACACTTAAGGACTGGGGAGTTATTCTCCCCCTTCTTGAGGGTGGAGTTGCTATAGAAATTATTTGGAATTCTACTGCATGGGAGATTTGTCATGTCTATGAAGTAACCCTCTTCATCTCCAGTAATATTTCTTGCCTTCGGTCTACTCTGTATGACATTAATTATAGCAAAACAGCTTTCTTTTAGGTAACATTTCCATGGCATGCTTCTTTATTTTACTTTCAATCTCTCTCTGTGCCCTTAACTATGTCTCCTGTAAGCAGGATTACTGTATTATAATTAGAATGAATTTGTTTTACCTAGACTGACAATTTTAGTCTTTTACTTGATGAATCCAATCTGTTTACATTTAATGTAATTAGATGTATTTGTGTGTGTGTATATATACTCTCTTACTGGGATGACTTTTCTATTCGGCATCTGTTTTATGCCCATTTTCCTCCTTTTCTTGACTTTAAAAATCAATCAAAATTGTAATTTTTCTGTTATTTCCATGTAATAACTTTTTAATTACACATTCCTTCACTTTTTTAGTGGTTAACCTAGAGATTATAATATATGTCCTTACATTATTATAGTTTAACACAGATGATTATTTTTACTAATTTCTTAATGATGCTGCAACCCTAGAACACTCTGACAACATTTACCCCATCCTGCTCTCTGAGTTATGATTGTCATGCATTTTATCTCTTTTTCTGTTTTTGGCCATGCCTCACGGCTTGAGGGATCTGTGTTCCCCGACCAGGGATCGAACCCAGGCCCTCGGCAGTGAGAGCGCCGAGTCCTAACCACTGGACCACAAGGGAATTCCCTGTCATGCATTTTATTTTTTTTAACACCTTTATTAGAGTATAATTGCTTTACAATGGTGTGTTAGTTTCTGCTGTATAACAAAGTGAATCAGCTATACATATACCTACATCCCCATATCCCCTCCCTCTTGCATCTCCCTCCTTCCCACCCTCCCTATCCCACCCCTCTAGGTGGTCACAAAGCACCGAGCTGATCTCCCTGTGCTATGCGGCTGCTTCCCACTAGCTATCTATTTTACATTTGGTAGTATATATAAGTCCATGCCACTCTCTCACTTCGTCCCAGCTTCCCCCTCCCTGTGTCCTCAAGTCCATTCTTTATATCTGCATCTTTATTCCTGTCCTGCCCCTAGGTTCTTCAGAACCATTTTTTTTTTAGATTCCATGTATATGAGTTAGCATACAGTATTTGTTTTTCTCTTTCTGACTTACTTCACCCTGCATGACAGTCTCTAGGTCCATCCACCTCATGTCATGCATTTTAGATCTACATATATTTTAAACTCTATAAAATATACCATTATATATGATTATTGTTTTGTATAAGCAATATCGTATGTTACGCTTCTGCTGTTCTTTTTCTTCTGCATTTGTTTCCCTCTTTGGATCATCTTCCTCCTGCCTGATAAACTCCTTTTTTTTCCTTCAGTGCAGTTCCTGCTGGCAACAAATCCCCTTGGTTTTCGTTTGTCTGAAGATGCCTTTGTTTCCTTATTTTTTTCATTAAAAAAAACACAGTTTACATACAGTAAAATTTACCCTCTTTTAGTGTACAATTCTGCAACTTTTGACAAATGTACACATTTACATAATCACAACAACCAAGATTTAGGACTGTTCTATCACCCCAGCACATTCATGTTTTTAAAAGCATACTTCACTGGGTATACGATTCTAGGTTAGCAATGATTTTCTTTTATCGCTTTAGAGATGCCATTCCATTATCTTCTGTACTCCTTTGTTTCTATAGAGAAGTCACCTGTCAAATTTAATACTGTTCCTTTAGAGATAGAGTGCCTTTTTCTCTGGATGCTCACAAATTTTTTCTCTTTGTGTTTAATTTTTAGCAGTTGGACTATGTAATGTTTCTCAGTGTGAGGTTTTTTTATTATAAAAGTTTTCTTTTTATCTGTTTCCCCCAGCACTGGGCTTCTGAATTGTCCAGGCCCTGTTCCTCAGCCTGTGCCCAGAATAACAAATTCCCCTAAGAAAATAGCCCTCTACACTAACTCATCTCTGAAAGATTCTCTCGTTTCTGGAATTTTTTTTTTTTTGCGGTTCGCGGGCCTCTCACTGTTGTGGCCTCTCCCGTTGTGGAGCACAGGCTCCGGACGCGCAGGCTCAGCGGCCATGGCTCACGGGCCCAGCCGCTCCGCGGCATGTGGGATCTTCCCGGACCGGGGCATGAACCCGCGTCCCCTGCATCGGCAGGCGGACTCTCAACCACTGAGCCACCAGGGAAGCCCCCATTCCTGGAATTTAAATCTGTCTCATAATCCTTGCTGCCACAGCTTTCTGATGTATTTGGAATATAATTTGTATAATTTATCTGACTTTTCTTAATGTTATAGCAGGCACTTTGACCTGTTGTAATCTATTATGTCTTAACTAGAAGGGCAAGTCTGAGCCTTCCTCTTTTCATCTCAGCCATGTCATACTTCTGTCCACAGATGGAGTCTTTCCTCTTGGATGACATTGGCTCCATGATACAGAACAAGGCCATTGAGAGAATCATCTCACCAATGACTGTTCAGCTTTGCCATCTGATCATCTCAGTGGAGAGGAAAGACATGGACAATGAAGTATTTGCCTCTTTGGAGAAGATGGCGGAGGAATTGGCTCAAGCTAGTGAAGACTTTGTGCAAATTGCCCAAAGGTAATAATTTTAAACAACTCAAGCGCTTTACTCTGACAAGTTTGCAGAAGAAGAGTATAAATAGAGCCTTATTATAGTCTCCTTAGATACTTTTGGAAAGAAGTCAGGTGTGACAAGTAAATTGATAAAACATAAAGCAAAGCTATTTAATATGTTGTTATTTATTAGTCGGGATGTAATTTCAAAAGGCAAACATTTCAGAATTAGCTGACTGAGTTTTCCACTAAGAATACATGTTTTCATCCAACATGTATTTATCGACCACCTACTAAAGTGTCAGGCACTATTCTAAGTACTGAAATATAGCATGAATAAGACATTCACAGTCCTTGCTCTCAGGAGCAGTGGATCAAACAGAAAGGAAACATACAACGATATCAACAAGGAAAAGCCAAATACATAAATAGAAAAGTAAGGAAAGTACAGCTATTTCAGTGAAAAAGAAATAAAAGTGAATTTTAAAATCTGGAATATATATTCAATCTTACTAATCCTCAATAATTCTTCTACCAAACATTTAGCAAACAAAGAAATGAAAATTAAAATGGTAAGATACTATTTTTCTAGCCCAGCATATCAGCAACTATTAAAGAATAATGATAATACTGTGGTGGCAGACATGCGTCGTCTCATATACTCATGATAGAAATGGAAATTGGTGTTTTAGAGGGTAATTGGATAAAATAGATCCAAGACTTTAGAAATATGTACCTGTTGACTCATTAATTCCAATCTTACTAATTTACCCAGAGGACATAGTCACAAATATGAGCTACGAGGTATTTACAAGGACATTTGTTGTGTCATTATTTAAAATTGTGAAAAAGGAGAAACAAGCTAAAGGGCCTAGTTTGGTAAACCTTGTGGTGAAACAGTAACACAAAGTAGATGCTTAAAATGTCAATTAACATTTATTAATTAGGGGAAATATTTGGAGTATTGCTTTACATGGGGAAGCGGGCTATCAAACAAAATTTTTAAGCTAATATAGAGCTAGAATTAACATGAACAGAGAAGGCACCTATCATAATAATAACTGTTCCAGGCCAGGGTCATCAGTGGATGCTAAGATTGGTGGGCAAAAGTTTAATGAGGAGCAGGATATTTGTACTGTCTCTAGTTATCTTCCGGCAGAGTATTTATTATTTACAAAGGGGAAATAGTAGTTTTACAGAGGAGAAGCCTGGCAGATAGCACTTTACCCTAGCGATCAAGTTAACATTACTGTTATTGGGACAAAAACACCACCACATGCCCACTGATGTGGGCCATTGAGAAGGACACAGCACCACTTCTGTGGAATCAATTGCCAAGATGTAGAACCTGAATCTATTAATAAAATATCAGGGAGTTTCCTGGTGGTCTAGCGGTTAGAATTCAGCACTTTCACTGCTGTGACCTGAGTTCAGTCCCTGGTTGGGTGACCATGCATGTGGTCAAGTATATATATATATATATATATATTATTTATTTATTTATTTATTTATTTATTTATATTTATATATATATCAGAAAAATCCAAATTCAGAGACCTTCTACAAATAAATGGCTTGTATTTTCCATAAAGTGTCAGGGGTCAAGACGAAGTCTCAAGAACTGCTGCAGATTAAAGGAGACTGAGGGGACGTGTATTAGGTTTTTTTTGCTGCTGTAACAAGTTATCACAAACTTAGGGACCTAACGCAACACAGATTTCGTACCTCAGAGTTTTGTAGTTGGTGGGCTTGCATGGTTCCTCCGTTTTGGGTCTCACAGGCCAAAATCGAGGTGTCCGTGGGCCAGGCTCTTCTGTAGAGGCTCTGGGAAGAATCCGTTTCCAGGCTCATTCAGGCTGTCCCTTGTGGTCATGGGACTGAGGAGCCCAGTCTCTTGCTGGCTCTCAGCCGGAGGCTCATCTTTGCTCTTCAAGGCTGCCTGCATTCCTGTGGCCCCTCCAGCAATGGCGGGTCAAGGTTGCCCACGCTTCAGACCTCTCTGACTTCCCCTCCTGCCTTATTCTTCTGCTTTTAAGGGCTCATGTGATTACTTTGACCCACCTGGGTCGTCCAGGATAAGTTCCCTATTTTAAGGTCACCTTAATTGCATCTGCAAAGTCCTTCCCAGCAGTACCCGATTAACACTTGATTGACTTACTAGGGGATGGGACCGTTGGGGTGGGGGCATCTTTGGAACTGCCCACCACAGGACTCGACAATTACCTTTCATACATGTCCTCAGATTGGGAGCAATTAGCAAACTTAGAATACGGATTTTGGATTACGTAATGGCGTTGTACCAATGTTTAATTTTCTGATTAATTTCTGATAATTGCTTTGTGGTTACGAAAGTGAATGTCCTTGTTCTTAGGGAATCCACACCAAATTATTTCAGGGTAAAGAAGCATCGTATCTGGAACCTTCTATACATACACACACACACACATACATACACAAAAAGAGAAAGAGAGAATGATAAAGAAAACATGGCAAAATGAGAACAGCTGGTGAATCTCACTGAAGGATATATTGGAGTTTGTTGTATTATTTTCACAAAAATTTTTGGAAGTTTGAAATTATTAAGAGCTACAAAAACATTGTTAAAAAGATACTCATGGGGGCTTCCCTGGTGGCACAGTGGTTAAGAATCCGCCTGCCAATGCAGGGGACACGGGTTCGATCCCTGGCCCGGGAAGATCCCACATGCCGCAGAGCAACTAAGCCCATGCGCCACAACTACTGAGCCTGTGCTCTAGAGCCCGCGAGCCACAACTACTGAGCCTGCGTGCTGCAACTACTGAAGCCTGCGCACCTAGAGTCTGTGCTCTGCAACAAGAGAAGCCACCGCAATGAGAAGCCTGCACACTGTAACAAAGAGTAGCCCCCGCTCTCCACAACCAGGGAAAAAGACCACGCACAGCAATGAGGACCCAATGCAGCCAAACATTTAAAAAAAAAAAACAAAACACCTCACGCTCAAAAGTTAAGTGAATTAGAAGCAGAGAGGATTCAAAACTGTATGTGAGTCCTCAAAAAACCAAAAATGGAATTACCATATGATACAGCAATTCTACTTCTGGTTCTATATTAAAAAGAATTGAAAGCAGGAATTCTAACAGTTATTTGTATACCCGTGTTCACAGCAGTATTATTTTCAATAATCAAAAGGTGGACACAACCCAAGTGTCACTAGACAGATGAATGCATAAACAAAATGTGGTGTACACATACAGGGGAGTATTAGTCTTAAAAAGGAAGGAAATTCTGACACATGCTACATCATGGATGAACCTTGAGGACTTAGTGTTAAGCGAAATAAACCAGGCACTAAAAGACAAATACTTTGTGATTCCACTTATGTGAGGTTCCTACAGTAGTCAAATTCATAGAGATAGAAAGTAGAATGGTGGTTGCCAGGGGTGGTGAGGGGCGGGCTCAGGAAGGGGGAAGATGGGAAGTTATCATTTAATGGGTATGGAATTTCAATTTGAGGGACTTCCCTGGTGGTGCAGTGGATAAGAATCTGCCTGCCAATGCAGGGGACACGGGTTCGAGCCCTGGTCCGGAAAGATCCCACATGCCACAGAGCAACTAAGCCCGTGCGCCACAACTACTGAGCCTGCACTCTAGAGCCCGCGAGCCACAACTGCTGAACCCATGTGCTGCAACTACTGAAGCCCACGTGCCTAGACCTTGTGCTTCACAACAAGAGAGGCCACCACAATGAGAAGCCCACTCACAATGAAGAGTAGCCCCCGCTCGCCGCAACTAGAGAAAGCCCACGCACAGCAACGAAGACCCAATGCAACCAAAAATAAATAAAATTAAATCTTAAAAAAAAAATGAATTTCAATTTGAGATGTTGAAAAACGTTCTGGAGATGGATGGTGGTGATAGTTGCACAACAATGTGAATGTACTTACTGCCACAATAGCTGTGCACTTAAAAATGGGTACGATGGTAAGTTTTATGTTATGTATATTTTAATACACACACACAAGATATGCAGCCAGAGGCACTGTACATGGTGTGACCCCAGTGATGTGAAAGGAAAAACAATTCATGGAAAGAAATTTGCCAAAATTTTTACAATAATTTACTTAGGAGTTTGAGAATAGAGTGATTTTATACTAATTTAATGCTCTTTTGTACATTCTAAGTTTTTAATGCAATGCATTTTGTAATCACACACAAAAAAGGGCACACAAAACTTTGGGAGAAGTTAACTATCCTTTTTGTCTGCTTCAGTATAAATGACTTTGCTGTATCGTCTGTTCCGGGCAATTAAATTATTTATAAAGGGAATTATCTGTGCTCATGACCGTGGGATACGGTCCAGCCCATCAAATCCGAGCAACACTGCAAATAATTCATATTCTGACTTGGGTTTGGTTCCCTTGGCTTTCAGGGCAGCTCCTCCAGCAGTTCTCAGGAGAGGGCAAATGGAGGCAATCTGTACACAACGTGCTAAGTGTTTCTCTCTGGCTGGCAAGTTCCGGTGTTTCTCTCTGCTGTGTAAGCTCTCAGGAGGCCAGAAGGAACTTGCCACATCAGCAGACCAGCATTGGCATCAGGACGGGGCTACAGGGAAGACCCCACAAGAAGAGGCCAACACAGCATATGTTCCCTTTTGCTTAAAAATGTATCATACGATGAACATTTAGAAAATATGAATGAGATGAGGAAGAAAAGAATTACCCATAAGCCTATAGCCCATAGGTAACCAGTGTGAACATTTGGTATATATTGATTCCAGATATTTTTGCTTTCTCTCTCTCCTTCCCACTCCCTCTTCCCATCCTTTTTTCTTCCCTATCTCTCCATTTTCATTAAAAAAATTCATATAAAGCATATCTATCCATGGATATGCCTGTATATATGTATATGTGTTTACCATACATATATATGATCATACTGGTTGGTAAACAGGGAAGGGTCCGTGGGTTGCACAACCCCACAGGGTACCACTCACTTCAGAGTCTGGGTGAATCGTGCCTTTGAGGCTGTGACTGCACAGTCAGCATGGGCATCACAGCAGCCCTGGGGAAGATGGTTTAACACACCTTCTCTGCTCTCCACTTCCAACTTCAGTCTCTCCTGGACCACACAGTTGGAGATTTTCTAGCTACCTTTCTGATTTCTAGCATAATTATACTGTGGTCCAATAAATATTCTATATGATGTCTCTTCTTTTATGCAGTTATGCATTTTTAAATTATCCTTTTAATGTTCTACACTATGCATGAATTAGTTCATTACAACATGAATCCTTGACTTTTTAGACTCTAATATAAATTAGTATTGATTTTTT
This sequence comes from Aethalodelphis obliquidens, assembly GCF_003676395.1. Lineage (NCBI taxonomy): Eukaryota > Metazoa > Chordata > Mammalia > Artiodactyla > Delphinidae > Aethalodelphis > Aethalodelphis obliquidens. The sequence goes on along the minus strand of NW_020837979.1, from coordinate 11,317,178 downwards.
ACAAAGGTGTAAAGGCAAATCGGTGGAGGATGGTTAGTCTTTCAACAAATAGTGCTGGAATAATTGGATATTCATATACCAAAAAAATGAACGTTGATACATACTATATTAGATTATATACAAAAATTAACTCAAAATGGATCACAGACCTAAATATAAATCCTAAATCTATAAAAGTTCTAGAAGGAACCATAGGGAAAAAAAATCTTTGAGATCTTGGATTAAGAACAGATTTCTTAGACATAATGCCAAGTGCATGATCCATAAAAGAACAAATTAGACTTTTTCAAAAAATAAAAAACTTCAAAAGAAGAGAATGAAAAGAAGCTACTACTAAGAGAATGAAAAGAAGCCGGAGACTGGGAGAAAATATTTACAAAGCATCTATCTGATAAAGAACTTATATCAAAAATATGTAAAGGGGCTTCCCTGGTGGTGCAGTGGTTGAGAGTCCGCCTGCCGATGCAGGGGACACGGGTTCGTGCCCCGGTCCGGGAAGATCCCATATGCCGCGGAGTGGCTGGGCCCTTGAGCCGTGGCTGCTGGGCCTGCGCCTCCGGAGCCTGTGCTCCGCAACGGGAGAGGCCACAACAGTGAGAGGCCCGCGTACCGCAAAATAAATAAATAAATAAAAATAATAGAGTTCAGGTACACACATCACCTCATTCTCCCTAATGTTAACAACTTATATATCCATAGTGCAATTTTCAAAACCAGGAAATTAACATTGATACAATACTATTAACTATACTGTAGACCTCATTCAAACTTCGCCAGTTTTCCTCCTAACGTTCTTTTTCTGTTCCAGGATCGAATTCAGGATCCCACATTGCATTTAATGGTCTCTCCGTAAGATTTTCCAATCTGTGGCAGTTCTTCATTCTTTGTCTTCTATGACCCTGATATTATGATAAGTCTTGGTCAGTTATTTTGCAGTCAGTTATTTAGTACTTTCATATCTATTAATTTGGGTTTGTCAGATTGTTTTGTCATGATTAGATTAGATTGAGGTTATGCATTTTTTGGCAAGAATATCACAGAAGTGATGTGGCCTTCTTTATGCATTCTATCATGATGTTGATCTATCTTATTACTAGTGATTTTAAACTTTTATCATTTAGTTGAATGGCTAACTAACCGATAGATTTCTCCACTATTTTTCCTTTTGTAATTCATAAGCGTCATAAGCGTAACTGTTCTGTTTCTCTTCAAACTTTCATCCATTTATCCATTAGTGTATCTTGCCTGTAAGAATTGTTACTATGATGTTTGCCTAATAATTTTTAAAATTTCTCTCATTTCTTCTACATGTATAAACTGGAATTCTTCTGTACAGAAATAATATCCTTTCTCCCTCATTTATTTATTCAATTATATGTATATATTCAGTGATTTATACTGGATATTTATTTCGTTCTATGGCTTATAATCCAATACTGTCATTATTTTACTGTTTAATTCATTCCAGTTTCAGTCATCGGGAGTTCCTTCCAATCAGCTCCTGTGTCCTTTTGAAAATGTCTCCATTTTTTTAAAGCACCCACTTATTTTTCAGACTCATCTTGTATTTTTCCAGCCTGAGCCCTGGAATTAACTTCTTCCTCCAAAGAACCCTGGTTTCCTTTACTGAAGGATAAGAGCATTTAGAAACCAAGATCTGGGCTTTAAATATACTCATTACTAATGGTGTGTCATTGCTCCTCGGGCCTCTCAGCAGACAGAGCTAAGAAATATATGTATGTATCCTAATCCATGGGCACACATACATTGACTATTTATTTCTATGTCTCCGAATGCATATATATAATCGCATATTCATATCTCCAAGTCCAATCCAACCCCACAAGGTTCTTTCTTATCTTCTCCTTTCCTTCTTTGCAGCTTCTTTTTCCAACAAATGAGAATCCTGGTTCTCATTACCCACAATATATCCATTTATTTTCAGCCCTATACACGTGAAGGAATTGCAAATTTAACCTGTAACCATATGAGAAACAGATTACTAGAGGGAAGCATTTTTATGTAGCTCTTACCGTTTTTATCCTGACCCTGTCCTGGAAAAATATTGTTCTCTAGAGTTAATTAGGTTAGTTTTTTTCTTCCCCATCCCCTTCAGTGTTATTCATTTGAAATCATATTCGTTTTCTACTGCTGCGTTACAAATTACCACCAGTTTAGCTGCTGAAAACAACACCCATTTACCATCTCACAGTGTCTGTGGGTCAGGAGTCTGGGCCTGGGGTAGCTGGTCTGCTGCTGTGGGTCTCATCTGGCTGGGTGAGCCAGATGACCCAGGTGTCAGGTGGGCCCCAATCTCATCTGAGGCTCAGGTCCCCTTCCAAGCTCACTGGTTGCTGGCAGTATTCAGTTCTTTGGGATTGGAGAACTGAGGCCCTGAGATATGGCCCTCTCCACAATGTGGCAATTTGCTTCTTCAAGGCTAACAGGAGAGTGTCTCTGCTCCTTCAAATCTGTCTCTTCAATAAGGACCCACTCACCCTTTTAAGGGCTCCTCTGCTTTGGTCAAGGCAGCCCAAGATAATCCTCCTTTGATTAACTCAAGCCAATGATTAGGGGCCTTAATTACATCAACAAACCCCTTTTTCCTATAAGATAACATAATCACAGGCTGCCATCCCATCCTATTCACAGGTCCCACCCACACTCAAGGGGAGGCCATTACCCGGGGTGTGTACACCAGGGGATGAGAGCCTTGCTGGCGATCTTAGAATTCTGACAACCTCAGTGATTAGTTAGGTTCATTTGTTACTTTTCATATTTTATTTTGGGATTTCCCCACATTCTGGTTAATTTTGACACATGTATCTTTAATATCTTCTTTCTTACATGAAGGGTATGTTACAGATATTGTTGTGCACTTTGATTATTTTACTTAATATATCATGGAGATCGCACATATCATTTCATAGAAATTTTCCTTACTTTTTTATATGGAGTTGTATAATAACTCCATTGTGTGTATGAATGCACCATAATTTATTCAACCACTGTTGTATGAATGCACATGTAGGTTGTTTCCAATATTTGAAATTATAAACAATGCTGCAGTAAATAACCTTGTGCATATGTATTTTCACATTGCTGGAGGCGGTAGATTCTTTGTAGTGAGAAATCTGGGTTGAAATATATTATATATTACATGTTGGATCTATTGAAATATAATTAGGTTATTAGCCCTTTGTAGTGTATGTTAGGTTATGTTATTAATCCAAAACACATACACTATTAAGTGATAAAAGCAAAGTGTATGGTGCAGTTATATCATTAGGTTTATAAGCATTGAATATATTATACATTAAGGTTAGTAACTTTGTCTGTCATATATATTGCAAAAATCGTTTCCCAGCTTACTGTATGTCTTTTGACATTTTAGGTGGTTTTTTTTTTTGCCAGGGAAATTTAAAAATTTTATGTAGTTAAATTTATCAACCTATTCTTTTATTGCCTTTTGGTTTTGAGTCATAGTTACAAAGGTTTTCTCACACTAAGATTAGAGAAGAATTCACTCACATTTTCTTCTAGTACTTGTATAGTTTTGATTTTATATTCAGACTGCCTAATCTACTCAGAGTTCAGTCTTGTGTATGGCTTAAGATAGGAATCTCACTTTATATTTTTCCAGATGTCTACTCAGTTGTCCCAGCACTATTTATTTATGTATTTATTATTTTTTTGGTCACGCAGCTTGTGGGATCTCAGTGCTCTGACCAGGGATTGAACCCCGGCCGCGGCAGTGGAAGTGCCGAATCCTAACCACTAGACCACCAGGGAACTCCCCCAGCACTATTTATTATAAAGTCTATCTTCACCAAAATAATTTGAGATGCTACCTTTATCTTTTCATGTGGGCTAATTTAAAAAAAAACTGAATACAATACATAATGTATGCAAATTGTAGTATTGTCTCCTTCCAGAGAGAATTTAATTTTATTCTGATGGGCAGTTAAAGTAGGGAGAGGTCACTCTTCTCCAATCAAAACCTTAAGATGCTTCAAGACTAGTTTCAGTCTTTGTTAGGAGATGTCTATTTCCAGTTCTTACTTCTAAGGTGTAGCCTTTTGCGGTCTCAGCTGAAATCCTGGGATACTCATCAGGTTTCCTTCACATTGATGAGACCCAAACTCTAACTTTTATTTTCTCAGTACCATGAGACTACTGAAGTCTTGGCATGACTGCTACTTTTTACATGGCTTTTGTGCCTCTTGGCCTGCGTTACTGGGGAATAAATCTTGGCTGCCTTGGTTGATCTCTAGCACCTGAAAGTATCTGGGTTTTTAAAAATACTTCATCCATCTTTTACCAGTGTTCTTGGTGGGAAGGTTGGTCTGATACTCTCATGGCTTGAAGCAAAAGTTTGAGAATACTTACTATTTTATTTATTTATTTATTTATTATTTTTGGCTGCATCGGGTCTTACTTGTGGCACACAGGATCTTCGTTGAGGCATGCGGGATTTTTCGTTGCAGCGTGTGGGCTCTTCGTTGTAGCACGTGGGCTTCTCTCTAGCTGTGTTGCGTGGGCTCTGTAGTTTGCGGCACTCGAGATCAGTTGTCCCGTGGCATGAGGGATCTTAGTTCGCCGACCAGGGATCAAACCCACGTCCCTTGCATTGGAGGCGGATTCTTTACCACTGGACCACCAGGGAAGTCCCAAGAATATTTACTATTATGACTCAATTATTGATCTGAAAGAGCAAGCTATCAATATAATTCGGCCAAAGAGCAAAAGCAGAAAGATATAGAAATCACACATGTAAAATACAGTAGAATTGAAGGACAGATCTAGGAGACCCAATTTTCAGATAATGGGGCTTCTAGAAGGAGAAACATGAAGAGATTGAGGAGAGGCAATAATTAAACAAATAAAAGAAGAAAATTTCTCTGAGCCAAGTAATGACCCATATCTGTACAGAAAAACTGCTCCCTGGGTTCTGGGTGAGATTGCAGAGGAAAGATATATATAAAGCATATGTTGGCATAATTCCTGAACTCTTGGTGCTTCCAGACAAAAGAAAAACAAATTACTTATAAAGGAAGGTCAATTAGACTGGTATCAAATAGACTGGCTTCATATTTCTCACCTGTAACTCTGGAGGCCAGAAGATGCTGGTAACAAGTCTATGGGCTGTGAAGAGGAAAGGCCTGCCATTAAGAACGCTCTAGCCAGACACCTCATCATTAACCTGAAACAGGAAGTATATGAATGCAGATAAGCAAGGATTTATTGACCATATCACCATGTACCCCAAGTCAAGAAATCAAGAAAACCCAGGGCTTCCCTGGTGGCGCAGTGGTTGAGAGTCCGCCTGCCGATGCAGGGGACATGGGTTCGTGCCCCGGTCCGGGAGGATCCCACATGCCGCGGAGTGGCTAGGCCTGTGAGCCATGGCCGCTAAGCCTGCGCGTCCGGAGCCTGTGCTCTGCAACGGGAGAGGTCACAGCAGTGAGAGGCCCGCGTACCACAAAAAAAAAAAAAGAAAGAAAGAAAACCCAGAAAAATACTGATAAACAACACAAACAGAAACCAAAGACCTCAATATAAGGGAAGATGAAGAAGAACAGAAATTTGTAAAGGATAATAGTACCACATCTTGGAATGGTTAAGAATCAAAATTCTTGAAAGAGAGATGCAAATGCTAAGGGAAATTCTAACTGAGGCTTCAAATTCAAAACATTAAACTACCTCAGCCGAATCTAAAAGTAGGGAAGAGAGTGAGGCGAGAAAGGATTGAAAAATGTTCCAAAGGTCTCAGGAAGAGGGAGGAGAGTTGGGAAGGTCAGCAGGTCATCGGAAGATTCATTTGGGCAGATCACTGCGGAGTTTCCATTCTGTGTGAAGTAGCTGGTACTCAAGGTCATATATCTGAACACAGCTATTAATTGCCTTAAGACTGGACTCCACAACCTCATTTCACATATACAACCCTGACTCTTGACTGCTATGTTTCTCTCCCATGAGAAAGCCCAGGAAGTTAGCAAGTGTGTGAGGGCCCCAGCTCTGCAACTGAACAGCTGCCCGGATGTGGCACAGTCATATTTATGGGCTGAGCGGCCTGAGTGTCAAATTTACGGGCCGAGCAACTGATGTGCAAATTCTCCGCAAGGAGTCCAAAGTAAAACAAGGGAAGACAAAAGCTGTCACATATCCTCTCCAATATTCCTTTCCCCCAGCGTTTCGACATTTTGCTGCGCTGGGTGTTTTGGGTTCGTGTGATTCTGCACACTGGGAACTCGGGATATTTTACATGAGGGTAGCTGGATTGTTTGGGGCAGGAAAGAATGAGGGGCATTGAAATCGGCTGCCATTAGGTAAGGGACCAAAAGCTGAGAGGAGCTTCTCTGAGATCACTCAAGCTGGCATTCCTGTGTCCTCCCAGCCTGCAAGTCCAAAGGCACAGAGCTCAGCCTCATTTGCAAAGAATAACCATTATATGGTCAGGCGGGAGGGGGGGTGGGACTTTTCTTGTTTTGTTTTGTGTGGTTAGGGATTATTAGTGAAAAAGAAATGTTTGCAGTCACGTGGACAAAAACAGCTGCTGTGGACATCTGCGTTCATGGAAACTGATTTTTGTTACACAAAACATCTCCTCCTGATAACATGGATTGCAGTGAGATTCTAGATAGTTCTTCCTTACAAAAAGAGGCTTATTGTTTCCTGTAGTAATTATATGTGTTCACTGCAGAGAAAATGAGAGCAATTCAGAAAGGAACAAAGCATATTTTAAGACGCCAAGATAGAACCACAGTTTGATGATTATCCTTCTCGATAAATGGTTCTCAATGTAGATCTACACTTAATTGAAAACAAATTAAATCTTGCCATACACACTATTCTGTAGTTTGGTTTTATTCACTCAATATCACATCTTGGAGAGGCTTCTGTCACTTACATATAGACCTACGTCACCGCTTTAATGGCTTCATAGTGCTCTGTAACTTCTACGCGTCACAGTTTCCTTACCGGGATGTTTCTTTTTTGTAACATTACATTCATGGAGTGTTGGTAAATGCTAAGCAAAGAACATGTCTGTCCAGGCTGGCGGGAGACTCTGAGGAAGTGTGGCTTCAGGAGGAAATGGGGGTTGCGGCGGAGTCTCTGATCCTGTCTTCAAGGAATATCACGCTGGTAGCTCAGAAGCTCCATCTTCAGCCGGAATGTCAGAGCCACCAGGAGGAGCTAGTGACCACAGCTCAGCACATCCTGGTAGACACCACGAAGGTGAGGCTGATGTCAGAGCTGGCTGGCCCGTTGGTCTGGACAGAGAGCTCATTGCTGGGAAGCATGGACGGGGCATGTCATTCCCACAAGGGATGCCCACCCCAGAGAGAGAAACCTGCCCAAGTTTATGCCAAGATCGCAGAGTTCATTACCAATTTAATAAATGCTCATTGTGGAAGCTGCCATAGGGAGCTGGGTAGACGTACTGAGTCTCTGTTCTTAAACCCACATGCAACCCCTGATCCCCACACTTGGCCACCAAACCGTAATGATGAGGGATGCATTTCCCACCCTACCTATGGCCAGGACCTACCTGGGGAGAAGCTACCAAAACCTGCGCAACTCTCAGCCTATTTGGCTAACTTGCTGTATTGCCTTACACCTGGGAGGATCTCAGGGGCCAGGGTAACCCCTCAGCCTCCAAATACTCCCCATTCTCCATCCTGACATTCCACCATCTGTCACAACTCTTTTAGCTCGGTACATCGCTCCCTGTTACAACGTTATATGCCTCAACTATTATCAAATATTAATATATTAATAATGTTCATCATTTAAACTTTAATACTGTGGGTTATTGGGAGGGGGTGTAGTTGTAACTTAACAGATCCTCATTAAAGAAAGATTGAAATGGGGAGATGAGAGAGGCACAGCCAGAGGGCTTTGGCACCTGCTGCTGGGAGGAGGAGAGGGGAAGAAGGGCAGGCTCTTGGAAGTGGTTGGGTACCAGCTCTGTTGAAGGGGATGAACAGAGCAGTCAGGGGGCGACAGAGTCAGACCAGGAAAGATTTCTTAGAGGCACTTCTTGGACAGGCCATCTCGCCAGCCCCCATCATCCTCATGCAAACAGTAAGTGCTTCCTAAACACTCTTCCGTTCGTGATGTGTTGGTTACCACGTGGACGGTTGACTGCTCCTCCTGTAATGTGAAGAGAAGGGCTCTTCAAAGCCAGATTGGACCCCACATTAAATGTAGCTCAATTTAGAGGGGCTTACATTTTCAGTTAAGCCAAATGTTTTCCTTAAACGTCACTCTTAGGTGACATCGTCATCATTATTATTACTATTATTATCTCTGAGATTCTCTTTAGTCTTTTGGAGGACCTTTATTTGCACAATGGGGGTAAAGCAGCTGCCGTTGCTTTCGCTTCGGCTCCAGAAACGTGTAGGCATTTTCCAGCTTCTCTTCCCCCGATTGCCCTAACAGGTCCTGTTGCTGGAAGACGCGGCAACGGCGAGGAAGATGGTGCGAGCGGCGGGCTGGTGCCTGACTTGCCTGGACGCTCTGGAAGCGGCGGGCGACGCGGCCTCGCTGCGCGGCCCCTTCGCCGACCTGGCGGTGGCGCTGCAGAGCCTGGGCGGCCTGACTGCGCGCGGATCCGAGGAGCGCCTGGGCCGGGCCAGCCGCCTGCTGCGGGGCTGCGTCCCTGTGCTGCTTGTGGCCGCCCGCGGCCACCTCCGGCGTCCCCGCGACCCGCGGCTGGCCGCCTCCCGGCGCCACGTCTTCGCTCTGGCCAGGAAGACCTTGGGCGAGCTCCTAGGGCGCCTGGAGCCCGGCGCCGCCCCAGCGGCCCGCGCCCCGCACGGCGCGCTCCCTCGGAGCCTGCGGCAGCTGCGGGAGCTGCTGGCGGCGCCCGGACCCGAGCGGCTGCGCGGCGGGCTGGACGCGCCGCTGGCGGCCGTGGTCTGGCACTGCATGCGCCTGGCCGCCTGCTCCCCGCCGCCCGAGCGCCTGCGCCTAGTGGCCCGTTGCCGCCGGCTGCTGGAGCTGCGGAGCGCCGGCGTCCGGCGCCTGGACCCGATTGACGGGCCTCCGGGGACGGGCGGAAACAGCCAGGAGCCGGGGGAGGAGTGCGCAGCGCTGTGGGCCGCGACTGAGGACCTCTCCCAGGGGGTCCGCAGCGGGCTGCTGCGCCAGATCCTGGACACGTTCACCGACACGCAAAGCCCTCTTCAAAGGCTGGTCCGGGCCGCCTTGGCCACTCCCTCAGTCTCCTCCCGGTGCGATGGCGAGGCCTTGCCTGAGAGCCTCCAGCTTCTCCTCGCTGCTTTCCACGACCAGGCCAACCGGATGCTCAGAGTGGCTCACTTGGTCTTGGTTTGCTGCCCACGACAGCAAACTGGCGAAGACATGGAGGCCACCATGGCAGGCCTTTGGGGGCTCGTGGTCAGAGTGCGACAGCTTTTCTCACCAAGCCCCCAAGGGTCTGGTCTGGACTGGAGCCCTGCTGCCCTGCAGGCCCTGCTTCGGGAGTGGGCCAGGGCATCTGAAGGCTTATTAGCATGTTTTGATGATGTTCTCGATATTCCTGAGTTCCTGAGTGTGTCCATTCAGGAAATGACCAAGCACTTGGACTTTTTTACATGGGCTTTGAGGTGTGGAGATTCCAGAGAGTTTGCTCCACTTGTGGCATATTTACAGGGTCGAGGGACACACATAGTGCAGGTGATGAGCAGGTATGTGGACCAAGATCGAGATCCTATTTTCCGGAATGGCCTGAGAGTCTTGATCCAGCAGCTGGAGCAATCCTCCCGGGTCCTGGGTGAGGCTGGGGAGCACTGTTCAGGCGGGCACAGCTCTCAGGACACAGATGCGCTATTAACCTTGGCGAAACGTGTGATCTCTTCAGCTCAGAGCATCCGAGAGGGGCTGGATGGAACTAACCACCCAGATATCCTCAGTCCCCTTCGGGACCAAGTCCAGAGGTTTGACATGGCTGAGAGACAGCCTTATTTCATTCTCTCCAGCCTCCAGGATTGCACAGCTCCCGCACTGAAACACCAAAGGGAGTCTGGGTTGAGGAAAAGCGACCAGGGCACCTCCTATCCACCTAGGGATCATCTTTTTTGCCCCTTGATTTTTGACACCGGTCTACAGAAGGTGGGCTCTCCACTCTCTGCCATCAGCAAACCCATGCTTGCTGTAGACAGCCTGAGCCACCAGGGAGTGACCTCAGCTCACACCATCCTGCAGGACCAGGATGCAGCTGTGGAGGCAGCTCAGGAGGCCCTGGCTGGAGAGGGACCACTGGGGTCAGAGACGATGACTGGACTCCAAGAAATCCCATCACTGGCACCTTCTATTATTGACCTAGCAAGGGAGATAGAACATTGCACAACTGCTAGAACGGACAGGCTTCTGGAAGTGGCTCTCCAACTGTCTGGGAAGTCCAGGGAAACCAGGCAAAGTTTGGTAGCCATAGCTGGTGACTGGTATTCTCTGTGTCAACAGCTGTTTTGCAACAACCCAGCAGCTGATCTTCAAGAGAACATGACAGTGTTCATGGAGCTTCAGCAGAACTTAGCCTCAATGGTTCAACTAGCAGTCAAAAGTGGACCCATGGATTCGGGTAAGAAGGATTCTGACTCAGCTGGGCACCCAGAAGCGCATTTACAAGTGCAAGGCAGATTGGAGGAGGCGGAGACCCATGCCAAACAGCTTTTGGACAAAGTTCTGGCCTCTGATGGTTTCCAAGCCCCCAGGTCGTGGGAGGAGAGCATTGAGGATGGGTGCCTTCTATGGTCAGTGGCTGTGCAAGACCTGCTCCAGTGCCTGGAGAGGCTCAGCGGGAGACAAGGCCTGTTCCTACTGCCCCTGCGACAGGCTGTGAAGGACCAGCAGGGGCTGCAGGAAGGGTTGGCTCAGGCAGCAGATGTTTCTCAAAGGCTCCAAGAGGCTGCTAGGCTGTCTTCTCTTCTGTGTGGGGATGAGCAGGTAAAGAGTGAGATCTCCTTTCTGTGCAGGGAGGTTCATGTGCTCACAGATGCTCTGCTGGATGTGGCACAGATCCTAGCCTCCTTCCCCAAACCATCTCCCAGCCTGTCCACCCGCTTTGAACTTCTCTGCTTGGAGCTCACCCTTCAAGCCAAGGCCCTGACTGGCCACCTCAGCAGCATCAATGCAGACTATGAACGTGTCCTCCAAGGTGCCTTCTGCCCGAGGCTCTCTGTGTGCAAAGACCCCCAGACCCAGCCAGAAGGCTCTCTGGAAAGAATGGTGTCTGGTATCCAAGCTGTGCAGGGAATTGTGGCTGGAGGTCAGGAGTCTGGGCCCTGCCAGGAAGACCTTCTCATGGCTCTGGAGAGCATTCTCGTCCTCACCAAGGAGGTAGCCCAGCGGGTCCCTGTGCTCCGAGAATGCCCAGAGGACTGGCTTCAGCAGGAGTGGGCAGCCAAGGCCCACCATGCTGTGGCCCAGCTCCAGGCCTGGAAAGGTGGTCACACCAAGGCTTGGAGACTCCTGGCCCAGTGCTTGAAGCCCAGTGATGAAGAGGACCCCACCCAGCCCCAGCTCCACCGTGGGGAGGGTGCACCAGGAGCCGCTGAAGCCAGCAGTGTAGATTCTCAGCGTGCTGCTCCAAGAGACACCGCAGGGAGCTCAGTGGGGACCCGCACTCTGGATCCAGGCATCACCGGGACAGCCGCAGACCTGGGCACGGTAGGCATCACCGGGACAGCCACAGACCTGGGCACGGTAGGCATCACCGGGACAGCCGCAGACCTGGGCACGGTAGGAAAGTCAGCATCCCTCCTTCTCCCCCACCTTAGCCTTCTTTCTGGTCACCAAAGCCCCCCGTCAAGTTCCAGAAAAAGCTCTCTTGGTGCCCACGTGTGTCATTCATATCTGGCAGGCAGCACAGGGCACCCTTTGAGAATCCAAGGTCAGGAACCACACTGCCTGCACTGTGTCTGCCTCTACCATTTCCAAGTTCTGAGACCTCAGAGAAGTTTCTTAGCTATTTTGGACTTTAAGATCCTAGTCTAGAAAATGGGAACATTGATACCTTCCTGGCAGAGGGTTGATGAAAGCATCCATGGAAAATACTTGCACTTGCCTGGAACATAATTAGTACGCTGTGGTAGGGCCTGTAATGATTGACTTCCCTGAAGTTTTTCCCACGGCCCCATCTGGAGGGGGTTCCCCTTGCTGTGACTGACAGCACTCCTCCTGTGGATCCGGCTACTTCATGCCACCTTGACCTCCACGATGTTACCTCCCTGCTCCAGTCAGGGTTTCTTTGGTTTGCAAGTGGCCGGAGTCCAACTTGAATCCTCGTAGGCAAAAAGAAAGATCTACCGGAAGGCTTCTGGGTCTGTTGAACACCTTCCACGTATAGTCGTTTCCTTCTGGGGCACCAGCCAATGTCAGGGATTGTGGAGCCCAAACATTTGATTTACTTAACATCGACCGTGGGAGATATAATAGGTTGGCAGTGACCGCCCAAGAAGTTCCCAGGTAGATGTGCTCAGCCCAGCGTTTTGTGCATAACCTGATCTGTCCCCTTCGTGACCTTATGCTTGGCTGCCCAGACTTCCCCCCCAAACCTTTCCCTGGGCTTTCTCCCAAGATAAAGTGGACCAGACAATGTGTTTCTCCGCCCCATTACCCTTTACTTCATCTTTCTCATTAAAATGTTATTACCATGAGAAAGGCCCTGTTCCCAGATTCGCTGGGAGCCCGGCAGGCACAGTTCCCTTGCCCCTGCAGCCTAAGCCCTCTTTGCTCTGCCTCCCGCTGTCTTCTCATCTCTCCTGTTCTGTGGCTCCTGGTCTCATGAGTTCGGACATCCTGCCAGCTCCCCCGATCTGTTTTTCCACAGGGTCTTTCTGACACATACTTAATGCCGCTGACTTCCCTGACAACACATTCTGTTTCTCTCTCAGTTCAGCTGACACAGTCCCTTTCTCAGCAAAAGCTCCCGACACGAGCATTTCAGAGAACTGACTGCCCAGGTCAGCTGGCACCCGGAATGGTGAGAAGAGCAGGCTCATTCAGCCCCCATCACCCCTCCTGTCCGCGAAGGGGTGTCACCTCTCCTGTTGCAGGCTGCTTTCCTCTGGGTGGAGAGCAAGGCCTCACATTCCAAGGTTCCTATCCCTGGGAAGCATTCTCCTTCATACACATAATTCCAGTGCATAGAAGGGGACAGTGGGGACAGTGGTCCTGCTGGGCTACTCCCGGGTGGGAGGGCAATTGGAGAGGGGAGAATCACCATCCATGGTGTGTGTCTGCTCCACTGTCCCACTCCCTGGGGCTCCTGGGAGGGTGGAGACACCCTCCACACAGCCCAGAACAGCACCTCAAACTGTGAGCCCCTGAGGGAGGGCATGGCCTTGGGAAGGTGCATCTTTTGGGCACTTGTAAGTCACTATCTGGAAATTCTTTATTCCAGTTATGGGCTCTCCAGCAGAGTCCTAGCCTCCTTCATTACTGAAGAGCCTGGAGACACTGCTAGCTTTGGATGTTGAAGGTCCCCGACAGTTGAATACGAGGCATGAGTTGAAAAGAATATTTCCTAGTTGCCTATCCCTTGGCTCAAGGCCCACCAAATCCCACATTTGCCATTTTCACCCTTTTTAGTCACTATGGTTGAGTCTTAGTCTCAGTTGAGTTCTCACCTTTCTCTTCACGTCATATAATCCCGGGCCCCGTCTGGGCAGCCTGCTGGCCCTCAGTGTGTTGGTCCTTCGCCAGAAAAGGCTCCGACTTGCCCCTCCCAGCAGTCAGGGGGCATCCCAACCTGTCTAAAACGAGGCCAACAAACAGTTTTCAGAAGGTGGGGGATTATTTAATTGCAGACATAATACAAAAAAAGCCAGGTGACTTCTCAATATGCACTAGCACAGAAAGTCTAAACTCTCAGCCGCTGAAGTTCAAGGACTTCATTTTACTCATCTTTAGATCCTTCAGGACAAGCACGGTGTCTGGGGCATCGCAGGTGCATGGTAAGTGATTTAGATTGCTTGCTGGGATGCTAAAGGCAGCCTAGAAGGGCAGAAGGGGTACAAATTTGGGGCAAAATGGTAATGGGAGGGATAAAGCAGATATTCTAGATGTCTCCTGAGAGGAGGGTGGTCTTGAGTTGAGCTTCAGAGGCAGTTTGGGATTTGTATTTGCCAGGGAAGAGAGGAAGGACATTGCAGGCAATAGGAGCTCTGAAGTGAACTTGGTTTGCAAGTGGCTACGAGCCCGGGGGGCGCATACCTGTGCTCAGATGTGCTCCCAACATGGAAGTGAATACTTTATGGCTGGAGAGGAAAACAGCCTGCAGTTAAGCCTTCACTATGGATGCCCTGTTCCACCTCCAGCCACCCACCTGGCTGGTTGCTGTTCTCGGCATCTGGACAACTTCTGAGTCAGACCCACATGATCAGGGCTTTCCCCACACGCTTGGCGGCTGTGGCCTCTGCTTGCTCCTGGGCCAAGCTTGGGGCCAAGCACCACGATGTGGAGCACCCACACCCCAGGGCAGCTCACTTAGATCCCAGCCTCCACGGTCTCCTGGTCCCAGACTCACATACGTCCCGTCCCCTTGTCTGTCACTTGGCAACCGCTCGCTTAAACACCCACCTGAGCTCTAGAGCTACAGCCAAATGATGTGATTCATCCAACCCCTTCCTTGGATCATTGGTCTCCTGATTCCACATCTTTAGCCCAGCACCCTTCCTGCGTGCTCGGCAGTGAGTGAAGCATGACAAAGACTGGACAGTGGCCAACAAGGTGGGGGTGGAAGGGACACATGCCTGGAGCAGTTATCCTTTGATTTCCATTCCTCTCCTGGTGAAATATTTGCTACATATATAGCCTCAGACCAAACAGGATCGTGAACTTATATCTCCCAATTTAGATAGAATTTGCTATCACACTCATACTTCCAACAGCTACGTTATGACCCTTCTGAGACATCAGTATGCTACGTTGGGGTCTTGGGGGAGAAGTCAGGGTGTAGGAAGGCCCAGAGGTTCCTCCCACCCATGTTCTCCTTCCCACCTGCACCCAGGGCACAGGCCCTACCCCCAGGAGCTCAGGATCTGGTGCGTGAGGCCAAGAGATGATCAAGGCCACTCTTGACACTTTGTTATTGGGTTTACCTTCAAGGGCAGTACACCTGGTCTCGATTCCAGAGTCTGGAAAAGGCTTAGCGGAGGCCTCATTTAGGGTCCAAAGAAGAATAACATGGTCTCGCCCACTTCTGGTTGGCAGAAGCTGCTGTTTTTCTCACTAGAAAATAATAAGCAAGTTAATGGGGGAAAAATAATTATTCATACCAGAACTGTAAAGTCCTTTCACATGGAATAATTGATATGAAACTGTCCCAAAGTAGGGACATTCAAGTATTCCCGAATTTCTTCAAGGAGCTAGAGATTCTCCCAGGTAAGCCCTGAAAATTCACCAAAGGAAAGAAAATGTGATATTTTAACTATACTGGGGATCTGAGTCTGCCCGGTTGCAGTTTATGCAAATTCTGGGTGAAAGGAGCACAGAGCAATAGGGATTCATTGTTTCCTCTTCTCACTTTTTTTTAGGTATTTGGAGGAGATTGTCAAGAACTGCTGGCATGTGGGGATCAGGAAACCCTCTTGATTCCCACTCTTCTTTTAAAAATGCTGAAGAAGCCATTAACATCCCCACTGCAGTTAAAAGATCTGAGCGTCTTGAATTTCATCAGTTCCACCCTGTCTTCTTACAGCACCAGCATAGCGGCACCCCTGGCAGCTTCCCTGGCTGTCCAGCCTGGCCGCACACTGAGGTGGACCTGCCTCTCCCAGAGGATGGCAGCGTGAACAGTGGGAACAGAATCACCCAGGTTACCCAGGAGATGGCCAAGGAGGTGTTCCTGATGGCGCAGAGTCTGAGGAGGAGAGGATGCATCCTGGTACTTGACCTTCAGTGGGTGGTGGGAGGATTGGGCACCACGGGGGGAAACGGGTCTCCCAGCTGCTGCCCTGCAGGAGCCAGGACAGAGGGGCCACGAGCAGGGGCCATCGGGCACATAGCATTTTTCGGTGCTGTCTTCTCTCTCCATCTGGGCGTATCCTAGAGCTCACTTCATTTTTCTCTTCCCGCCTCCTGTGGGCTCATTACTAAGGCTTTGTCTTAATCCATCGGGGAAGATAATTTACCGGAAGCTGCAGTTTAGTCAAATCAAGACCCATTCCTATCCCAGAGGATGAACTGAAGGGAGCCATTTACGTCTTTAAAAATTCCCCAAAATAGAGGTAACAGGGCTGCAAGCTCCTGAAGGATGGCCATTCAGGGCCAGCACAGCCTGGACAGGATGGGGGCTACTTTCCACTGGCTTTGGGGTGGGGGCAGCTTCAACCACAGGTCACCTCTTCTGATTCTCTTTAGCCATCTCCTTGATTCAATGCGGTTAAGCATCACTTACCATCCACACACACATCAACACTGAAAAAAATAAAAGAAGTCCATTTACTGAGTGTGGGGACCAGAGGAAGAGATCGAAAGGCACCGAGAGCCATTTAGAAAATGTCTCCTAGCGCAGGCCTGCTGGGTACTCGTGGCCTCCACACCCGTGGCTGGGCCACACGCGGTAGAGGAGCGGGGCCCAGAGAGAAGGTTGGATGTCAGGGCACCTCCAGACGAGGTGACTGCAAAGCCCTGCCCAGCAGCCCTACCACACCCAAGACTCAGGCCTTTCATTGGCCTCTTCTTTCTCCCAACCCATGTCCACTTCAGTTAGTTTCTCACTGGAACAGTTACCCCAAGGTCATTAGGTCAAAAGTGGGAGCCGTTACCACTTCTTGCTGACTTCCGTTTTCCTTCCAAACATCTCAGATATTCTAATTTATATAGGACTTGGGTGCTGATGGGGCCTTGTGGCTGAGGGCCCAGGAATATGCAAATCCTCCAGCCCGTGCAGTTCCCTGGGGAAATGTGCGCTAAAGGGAAATGACAAAAGGAAAAACAAATGGTGATTTTTAACAGTGAGGCTAGTGCCTGGTAAAATGCAGTGACTATGCAGAATTTCCCCCCGAAACCTCCAAATCTCGACCTTAATACCAAGCAGATTTTAACAACCAAAGTCCCTGGTACTCTTGAGTAAAACAGAGAAAAGAGTTTAAAATGGCTGGTTGGGGGGGTAACAGGCAGCACAGGCATGGGGGCAGAGCAGTAATCTTGAGTCAACCGTATTAGCAACTCTTCAGCCCTGAGGCTGGGGGCAGAATTGGAGGAAGCAGGGAGGAAGATGGGGAGAGTGGATGAAGGTTTCCCTTGGAGAGGCAGAAAAGGTAAGCATCTCCTTTCCTGGCAGAGGTCTACAAAAGATTATTCTCACGTGGTTTGAGTTTCCTCTGGCACCTTTGAGACCTAGGTTATGAGTTCTGGAATATTCCAGCTTGACCTCCTCAGTTGAGCCCTCCCCCTTCACACATGGAGATGTTCTTACTAAAGACTTTCCAGCATCACGACCTTCATCAGCACTGTCTGTGTGCCAGCAGAGAACGATAGCCATTCCTCACGTCATTATCTAGGTCAGGGAAACTGTCGCAGTAATGTGTACAAAATAAAATACCCACAGGAAAAAAGAGGGGTTCTCTCACCCTCCTCCCTCCTATTTCTTTAGTATTCCTTTTCATTCTTATCCTAAAGACCAGTAATTCTGAAATCAGGTCATCAAACCCACATTTGGTACAGGGAGAGAGCTGACAGATGCAGAGCTTGCCTAAACCCAAGCCTTATCCAAAGAGAAGTAAAGTACATATTTTAGGACTCATTTGCTAACTGGGGTGGCATATCATAAAGCAAAAACAAATTCTCGAGGGTGTGAGGACTCACGTCTTCTCCTGGGACATCATAAAGAAGTGTGCTGCCTTGGATGTTTGGAATGGGGCTTGGTTTAGGGTTGCAACGTCAGTTTTTGGGGTTTTTTTTTGCAGTACGCGGGCCTCTCACTGTTGTGGCCTCTCCCGTTGCGGAGCACAGGCTCCGGACGCGCAGACTCAGTGGCCATGGCTCACGGGCCCAGCCGCTCCGCAGCATGTGGGATCCTCCCGGACCAGGGCACGAACCCGTGTCCCCTGCATCGACAGGCGGACTCTCAACCACTGTGCCACCAGGGAAGCCCACAATGTCAGTTTTTTAAAAAGAAGGAGCAACAGAGTGTCAAATGACCTGGCACAGATTTGGCTAATTTAGGACTGGCTGCTTGAGTTCTGTGTTTCAAAAAGGCTGTCCCATTTGAAAGGGAGGTTTCTCGGACTGGTCTGCTGTGGAGCTTGGAATTGCTTGAATTAGGCATTGGACACATCTGTACCCACTCCTTTCTTATCTGGAATTGCAAATACCTCTAATAAACTAAGCCTCTAACATAGGTTTTTTAGGATTGTTTTCTTCCTTACAGGAGAAGCTGAGACAGCATGATACATGCAGGAGAGGGACCCAGAAGTGGCTCCCCACCAGGGCTGGCCATTATGAAAAGAATGGGGCAGACAAAATTAAGTTCTGTCCCTTAAGTTAATGTCCATCCTCATGGAATTTAGAGGCCCCTCAACAGGGCAGGTACAATAAAGAGTCTGACTCCATTTTTAATGTTTGCTGACAGCTTTCAAGCCCCAACCACTCCTCCTTCTTCCCCTTGTGCTCCACATCTGGGCAAGCCAAAAGGTCCAGGCACAGTCTCCTTTGGTGCTAGTGGGAAGCTCAAACCACACAAGCCCTGACTGTTGAGTGGAAACTCCCACCCTGGCCCCATTCCCTGACCACAACAAAAGCCAGGCCGGTCTCCTTTCCTTGTTCTCTGAAGCCTTTTCAGACCTGGTTAGGAAAAGGCTTCTGTCACCAACCCATTAATTATCAGTTCCCAACTGGGAAGCTCTACATATGGCTATAGGCCTTTGACCTTTTGGTCAAGCCAAGACCTCCTTCAACCTGCACGTTCCTCACACCTGGCCCTTCTTAGGGGCCTTATCTCTGCCCCGGGGCTGCTGAAAACTCTCTCTGAGCCACTGCAGGCCACAGCTCCTGTGCAGAACATCTAGCCCAAGACCAGGAGGCTGGGCCACCTTCCCTTCAGCAGTCCCCACGGACAGATGGGCCTGGACCACCTCATTCTGTGGTTTTAAAGAGAATAAGCTTCTTGCTAACCTAGAGTGTCTGGTCTTGAAGCCTCTGGAGGAGGTTCGGGACATCACAGTTTTAGACCAAGCCACAATATGTTCATTCCGGGGCTGGAATAAGTTAAGCAAGTTTGGGATGTTTACCATTTGCCACTGAATTCTTAGAGAAAACTTGCGGATGCGTTGTTCACCTACTGCCAACTCTTTCATTTCTTTTGGTATAGACCAAAGAACAGCTCATTACCTCTGCCAGGAAAATTGCGACTTCCGGACAAAACTTCGCCAGACTTATCCGCATCATTGCTAAGAACTGTGTAGACCAAAGATGTTCCCAGGAGCTTCTGTACATGGTAGAGCAGATTCAGACAATGAGCAGCCAGCTCCGCATCATCTCCAGGTGGGAAATGGCTTTGAAGGGAAGTTGCTGTCTTCTTTCTCGAGACCCAAAGGGAGGGCTTGGAAGGGGGAATATAATTCCTTCTTTTGGATACTCCTTTTAATGTTTTTTATCCTCCAAGAATCTACATTTATTTGAGGAATATCAAATGTTAAAAATATAGAGTGTAACTACAGAGCACAAAAAACACATTTAGGCTACTGTCATTTCTCACTGTTTCACAAACATATCTGATAATATACTTAAGAAAGAAAAAATATTTAACATGGAAAACTAGTTCCTGAGTAGGTGTGAGGATAAAGTAACCATAAGGATTTTTTTTTTAATTTTTTTCTATTTTTTTGGCGGCGTTGCATGGCAGGTGGTATCTTAGTTCCCCGACCAGGGATCGACCCTGTGCCCCCCACAGTGGAAGCATGGAGTCCTTAAGTCCCCATAAGGATTAAGAATCAAATACATCAGAACTCAGGCACTCCTTCAACATCGGTCCCTCCTCCCTTCATAACAGTGACTCCAGTGGTGCTGCTGGGCTCACAACACTTCAGGGTTACTATACAAGCACAGATGACTGATCTCTACTTTACAATCGTGTTTACATTTTCACCATTAGCTCTCTATTGGTTTTTATACGAATCATAGCTAACAAACAAGCTGGTTATCTCTAAAAATACACTAATTGAAAAGTGAAAGCATTTTAAACATCATTTGCCTAAGAAAAACTATGCCAGCACAAGGCTTATGTTAAGATTAATTCATTTAATGTGCCCCATGAATTAATCTTAACATAAGCCTTGTGCTGGAGTTGAACAGTTTTTGGTCATTGTCTCCATATAACAGTTTTCACATTGATAATATAGAACACCAGAATAGAAGTATAGGATGGTTTCATTTCCACCCAAGTCCCTTAATACCTTCAGTGGCATATTCATCAGTAACAAACGTTTATTAGTAATATATTATGGGAAAGCTTGGTAGTTAAGACTATTATCAATTATTGTGAGGCATAAAAATAACATCGCCAAGACCAGGGTATATAAATTGTTTTTAAACTAAACACAAAGCCTGGTTACTGTTCTCTAGGAAATAATATTTCAGGCACAAAATCATGTCACAATTAGCTACCAGATTTTTTCTACTTAAGATACAGGAACTGTAATTAATTTTAGCATTTCAAATATGGGTATTGCTGTAAGGGTACTCCGGATTTGTTTAAATCAGGTATAGTAGGACATGCAAACATGGATGTGACAAGGAAGAAGGAAGAAAACAAGGAAGACAATCCCTCACGGACCCTTAGAAACAGGAACCATGTCGGTAGGACCACATAGGGAAGCACCAGGGTCAGTCAAAAAGCAGAAGGAGTGAGGGGAAAGCATGGACAAATCCTTTACTGTGTTTTCGTGGGAAGGAATGGACAAGTCAGGGGAAGTAGGCTAAACAGGTTTAGGATTGGTTAATTTGAATTTGGGCTCTGGAGTATAGAGATTATCTCTAGCTGTCTGGCACCTGGCCCTGGGGTGATTAGGGCAGGGGAATAGTGGCCCAGAGTATAAGAGCGCTATAAAGGAGAAGGTTGGGGGTGTGAACTTCGGATTGGTTGGTTTGCATGTATAAGTGCACTTGCAGGCAAGTGGTTTACTCTAAGAATTGGCTAACCCTGGGAGGGGCAGTCTTTCCAACATCAGATGGCCCTAAGATAGTGCATCAGAAACACAGAAAATAAAAAGGCATGATTAATACAGGTACATTTATCAAGTTCCCAGTTCTCTAAAGGATCTGGAAGTCCTGAGATTTTACCAAAGTTAGTCACTTAAGTTTCACAGCATCTTCATTTTCTTTTTAATTTTAATTTTTATTGAAGTATAGTTGATTTACAATGTTGTGTTAGCTTCGGGTGTACAGCAAAGTGATTCAGTTTTATCTAAATCAATCTATCTATTCTCTTTATTTTAAATCAATTTATTTATTTTTGGCTGCTTTGGGTCTTCGTTGCTGCGCACGGGCTTTCTCTAGTTGCGACGAGCGGGGGCTACTCTTTGTTGTGGTGCACGGGCTTCTCATTGCAGTGGCTTCTCTTGTTGCAGAGCATGGGCTCTAGGTGCGCAGGCTTCAGTAGTTGTGGCACGCAGGCTTAGAGCACAGGCTCAGTAGTTGTGGTGCACAGGCTTAGCTGCTCTGCAGCATATGGGATCTTCCCAGACCAGGGATTGAATGTATGTCCCCTGCATTGGCAGGCGGATTCTTAACCACTGTGCCACCAGGGAAGTCCTATCTATCTATTCCTTTTCATATTCTTTTCCACTATAGGTTATCACAAGATATCAAACACAGTTTCCTGTGTTATACAGTAGGTCCTTGTTGTTTATCTATTTTATGTATAGCATCTTCATTTTCATTGGTGAAAAACAACTTGTCTCACTAAATTCAGTTACACTCAGTTTAAAGCAAGTATCATTGAGGTGTGTGATTCAATTAAGAAATAGCAGTCTGATCTTTGATTAGAACTTTTACTTTAAGTCCTGAATGCAATTCTAGACAAAATTTCTTGTTCCCTTTCATTAGGTATGGATGTTGGCATTTATTCTGCTAGGTCTCTTCAGTTATTTTCATTAAAAAGACTTCTTAGCAGACTCACGGATATACAGAACAAAATAATGGTTACCAGTGGGGAGAGGGTAGTGGGGAGAGGTAATATAAAGGTAGGGGATTAAGAGGTACAAACTATCATGTATAAAATGAGCTGCAAGGATATATTGTGCAACATGGGGAATATAACCAATATTTTATAATAACTATAAATGGAGTATAAACTTTAAAAACTGTAAATCAGTATATCGTACACATGTAACATATAATATTGCGCATCAACTATACTTCAATAAAATTTTTTTAAAAACATACTTCTTGTTAATTTATAGATTCTATATGAGTCATACTTTCTTAGTATCAAAATATAAATTTTATGTTAAAATGTTAAATTATACCTTAAGAACTTTCTTTCTCTGAATAGTCCCTACAAAGGCATCCCAGCTTTCTGGAAGAGGCTCACGTTGTAAAACCATCTGGTATTTGTTTATTTGAGATTATGCCTCTTACCTGGTATAATGTTAACTGCTTTCCTCCTGTCAACTCCCAAGAGTAAAGGCCTCCTTGGCAAGAAGCAAGTCCTCTGAAGAGCTCCTGGTGGAAAATGCACAGCGGCTCCTCCGTGCTGCCTCTAAGACTGTGAGGGCTGCAGAAGCCGCCAGTCTGCGGGTAAGTGCTAATCCCAAGGGTGGACACTGGCACAGACATGCACAGGACCATGACTCAGGTCACAGGCTGAGAGCAACATTGCAGACATTCATGAGGCAACTCTACCTGCTTCTTAGCTATTAAATTCAACTGCATTTCTTACCCAAACCTGTCACCTGATTTCTTGTGCATTTTAGTTTGGTTAATTTCTATCAACCTACCTTCAATTCCACTGATTCTTTCTTCAGCTGTGTCCAATCTGCTGATGAGCCTGTCAAAGCATTCCTCAATCTGTTACCACGTTTTTTCTTATTTTTAGCATCTCTGTTTATTTCTCATAGTTTTTGTCTCTCTGCTAAAACTCACCATCTGTTCATGCATTTTGTCTACTTTTTCCACTAAAGTCACTAATATATAAATCATAGTTATTTTTAACTTCCTATCTGATGGTTTCAACATGTGGCTCATATCTGAGTTTGGGTTTCTTTTTTTTTTTTTAGTTATTTTATTTTTGGCTGCATTGTGTCTTTGTTGCTGCGTGCGGGCTTTCTCTAGTTGTGGTGAGTGGGGGCTACTCTTTGTTGCAGTACGCGGGCTTCTCACTGCAGTGGCTTCTCTTGTTGCGGAGCACAGGCTCTAGGTGCACGGGCTTCAGTAGTTGTGACACGTGGGCTCAGTAGTTGTGGCTCGCGGGCTCTAGAGCGCAGGCTCAGTAGTTGTAGTGCATGGGCTTAGCTGGTCCGCGGCATGTGGGATCTTCCCAGACCAGGGCTGGAACCCGTGTCCACTGCATTGGCAGGCGGATTCTTAACCACTGCACCACCAGGGAAGTCCCATGAGTTTGGGTTTTTTGATTGCTTTGTCTCTTGACAGCAGATCCTTCTTCTTCTTTGTGTGTCTTTTAATTTTCCATTGAAAACTTGACATCATGCATAGACTGGCAGAGACTAAATGAATACTATGTATGCCTGAAAATGGGCCCACCTCTTCTTCTAGGCCTTTAGTGTGTGTGCATGGTGGGAGGTGGGGGTGTGAGTCAATATAGTCAGGAGTTGAGCTGAGTTTGGGCGGCATTGTTACAGTCATCCTTGGGTAACCACTGGATTCAAATGTTCTAGCATTACTTTGTGTTCAGTGCGGGGTCTGGGTTACCAGAGGGTTTTCATCAATGTTCCTGTCCCACTGTCAGCCTGAGGCTTTCCTTGTGAGTATGCACCTCAGGGTGTTCTCTCTCAATGTTCTTGCCTCTCCATAGCCTACTTGTTACTTGTGACTCGATGATTGTTGGTCTGGAGAGGAGGTGGTAGTGTTCATTGTTGTTCTCACTCAGCCTCAATTGTAGGCAGGCCCTGTTCCTCCCTCAGCAATAGGAGACTTTCGTTGTGGCCTCTCCCGTTGCGGAGCACAGGCTCCGGACGCACAGGCTCAGCGTCCATGGCTCACGGGCCCAGCCGCTTCGCGGCATGTGGGATCTTCCTGGACCGGGGCACAAACCCGTGTCCCCTGCATCGGCAGGCGGACTCTCAACCACTGCGCCACCAGGGAAGCCCAATAGGAGACTTTTAACAGTTATGGATTCAGGATGGTTTTCTGCTTCTTCCCCCAAGGTAGAGGGCTGTATTCTGTTTTCTTTCTCCGCTTGCAGTGGTCTTGACCTGTGCCCTGGGGATGACAGGATTTACTGTCCTTCCTTCAGTGACTTGAGCTTTTGTGCCATGAAGAGACAGATGTGGGCAGAGATCTGTGCCTTTGTTGCAGTGATGGCTGCTCCTCTTCCCAAAGCCTGCTCCACAAGGGAGACAGTCCCAACCTCCTGCCCTGTCCCAAATCTTTGTCATGAGCGCCACGAGAGGTCCTGGAGAAAGCCTGTGAACAGGTGTGGATTTTTCTTAGTTGTGGCTCTCATGGGTCCTATACACTCACACTCATCTACAATTGGCCACAGCAATTTGTTAAGAATTTTACCTAAAATCTTCTGATCAGGTATATGATAGTCTCATCTTCCTCCCATGCTCTAACCTAAGGAAGCCAGTGCTGGGCCCCTGCCTCTCCCTGAAAGTGGCTGTCTTTTCTTAGATTTCAGTCCAGTGAGTTGCCCTTCAACCTCACTCTCTAATAAGTTCAAGAAAAGTTATGATTTTGTGGATTATCTGACTTTTTCTTGTTGTTAGGGGGGAGCAACTCCTTTTCCAGCTTTCTATGTCCTAAGTGAAGGCAGGAAATGGGAAATATTTGGGTTCCCAAAAGAATACCCTGCCAGGGCCTTCACATGTGCTATTCTACCTGTGTGAGATGCATTTCTGCCCCTCCACTTCTACCAAATTGTCTCATGTCTGTCTCCTTCTTATCTTTTAGGCCCAAACTTAAATTCCACCTCCTCAAAAGGGATGAAATACCCCCCACTATATCTAAATGAAATCGCACCAAGTGTCCCCTGCTTTAGTACCTTGTATGGTTCCTTCGTAGCACTTATCACATTTTGTAGTTGTCTGCTTCTTTTCCTCACTTTTATGTGTTTGTCTGGCTCTGTTATCAGAATGTATACTTCATGAAGCCAGAGACCTAGAATAGTGGGCAAGTGCATGGAGGCACTAAATAAATAGAACGGGAATTTTCATTTCAAGTTTAAAGAAACTTTGTACCGATTAAATTCAAAGAGTACATAAAAGAGACACACCCAGTGAAAAGCATTTGGAAAATGTGCATACTTGAACTACAAGTCCCAGGGTTTCTTGAATATAAAGAAGGCTGAGAGAAAAGCTCAGGACTGGCCCTATGGATCAGTGAGCATCTCTCCCGCCAGCACGCCAGCGTGGCCACAGCCACAGCCTCCCGCAGATCCTGCAGCACCACCCAGGGCAGGGCCAGTCCCCAGGTCCCAATGCCCAGGCCATCTGAGTGCAGGAGAACCTGAGGGCCAGGCTGAGTGCTTGCTGTGTACACCTGTGTCCTGCCTCTGCTTAGGCCGCTGGCTAAAGACCCATGGATAGTTTGCATAAAGCAAAATGAATAAAGCAAGATCCAGGAGGCAGAATTTGGGTTAGAGAGAGATTTTTTTTTTAAATTAACTACAGTCCCAGAACATTCTATCGTGATAGACAAGATCCTTTGTTCTGTTGTGCTTGTCCTTTAAGAATGAGTGGGCTCCAATTCAGAGGACCTCTCCAAACACGATTCCTTGCTCTCTATTCAATTTAGGGCTAAAATATCAGAAAACCAGTCCCAGCATCACTCAGAAGAATCCCCTAGGAGCTCCAATGAGCTGACACTGGGAGAGAGTGCACAGCGCCTCCTAGTACTTAATCATCTCTCTCTCCTCCAGGGTTTGAGACAGCCTTCCCCAGATCCGGAGGAACTGGAAGTTGCTGCCTTCTGCATGCAGTGGAGAAGAAAATTGCGAAGGCACAGACTTCAAGAAACCTCAGACCTCGACTGTGATGAGCTGGGCCTGCGAAAAACAAGCACTAAAGGGCCCCCGACACTCGTGGCCCTGGTTCAAGAAGCATTATAAAAGCTGAGCAGTATTCTCCAAGTCAGACTCTCTGTTGATGTGTGCACTGGCCCTGAGACTCTGGGAGCCCATGGAATGTGCCTTTTAGGCCGAATCAGCCTGTGGGGACACAGGGGGACACGGTGGGTTGGGTGGGTGCAGGGCAGCCAGGGCTGGGCCTTGAACAGAGCTATCCCGACAGTATTCCCAGTCAAGGGGACAGCTCTGGGCCCCTGGTGAGACTGCTGTCTTCCTGGGAAGGATACTTAGCTTTCTGGGTTTAGAAGGAACATCACACATAGACTGGGCAAGGATGGGGTAAAAAACACCCAAGCCCTATTAGCTTAAGCCTATATTAAGATGTTGCAATGTGAAAACAGTCCCAGCACGTTCTACAGGGATCCAGGAACTGAAAGATTTATGGATTAGATTGGTAGTCAGTCAGAGTTCACCTTGCTTGAATAACTTGGCACTGTTCAAATTTTCAAGGTATGAGGAAACTGAAGATGTGCTACTTGGGGATACAGTGCAGGAGCTGCAAGTCTGAAGGCCCTGAGTTGTGATTTGGTGAATCTGGGTTTAGCATCTGGGATGGAGAGGACCAGTTGGGCATTAAGGTCTTGGAGAGTCAGTGGAAATTTTTCAATTCTCAGGATCTTTCACAAAACCTATTTGGTAAAGGAATGAGGAGACCAGTGACCTTCACCTCAGGGGTTGAACTGCATGGGCCAAAAGTGGAGAACTGGGTCTGGAGGAGGGGGATGTAGACAGGGACTGGATACATGATCTCGGAGCAGGGATGCCCTGGGGGCTGGGGCCTTGCTTGTTTGGGGGACATCGTGCCACCCTCTTATATTCTGGTACAGCCCATAGGGAGGAGGGCTGACACTAGATGAGATAGAATTTCCCACAACCCAGTGGGATTGTGGTTCAGATTTACAGTAAATAAAGATAGGGATTTCTTTCCACTTAAAAAAAAAAACAAAACAGAATACAATGTGATGTTTTGCCTTGTATACACCCATTAAATCATCACTACAATTGGGATAATGAATATATGCATCACCTCAAAAGTGTCCTCACTCCCCTCTGGGGTCCCTGGAATGACTGATCTGCTTTGTCACTTAATGATTAATTTGAGGGACTTCCCTGGTGGTCCAGTGGTTAAGACTCTGTGCTCCCAATACAGGGGGCCTGGGTTCGATCCCTGGTCAGGGAACTAAATCTCGCATGCCACAACTAAGAGATCTTGCATACCGCAACAAATATCCCGCACGCAGGAACCAAGATCCCACGTGCCACAACTAAGACCTGGCACAGCCAAATAAATAAATAAATATTTTAAAAATAAATAAATAAAATTTGTCAACCTAACCCGTTTTAAGAAAAAAAAATTAGTTTGATTAGTTATCTGCAAATCAATCAATGTTATACACCACGTTAACAATTAGAATAAAAATCATATGATCATCTCAACAGATGCAGAAAAAGCTTCTGACAAAACTCAACATCCATTTATGATAAAAACTCTCAATGAAGTGTGCATAGAGGGAACATACCTCAACATAATAAAGGCCATATATGACAAGCACATGGCTGTCATTGAAAAATTAATCAGTCAATCTAAGAAAGAAATGGAAGATTTTATTTGAGCCAAATTGAGGATTGTTACCTGGGAACAGCCTCAAGGAAAGTTCTGAGAACTGTTCTGCCCATTAGAGGTCAAAGCACAGTTATGTAAGTTTTTAAGACAGATATTCTAGAATCAGCTTGTCTGTTATCTCCAGAAAATTATGCTGGGGTTTTGACTGGAATTACATTAAATCTATAGATCAGTTTGGAGAAAACTGACATCTTAACTATGTTGAGACTTACAATCCATGAGCACAGTGTATCACTCCAGCATTTTGTAGTTTTTAGCATAAGGTTCCGTGCGTATTTTATATATTAAACCTCAATATTTCACTTTATAGAATTGTTGTAAATGGTACCATTTAAAAAATTTTTGTTTCCAAATTTTATTACTAATATACAGAAATACAACTGATTTTTAAAAATGTTAACCTTGTATCCTGCTACCTTCCTAAACTCACTTATTGCTTCTAGGAGCTTTTTGTAGATTCCTTAGGATTTTCTATGTAGATATAACTGTCATTACTGTAAAGTTTACTTCTTCCTTTTTAATCAGTCTGTCTTTTATTTATTTTCCTTGTCTTATTGTGCTGGCTAGAACTTCCAATATAATGTTGAAGAGAAGGAGTGAGAGTGGACATTCTTGCCTTGTTAGGGGGAAAGCATTCAGTCTTTCACCATTAACTATATTGCTAGCTGTAGGCCTTTTTGGTGAATGTCCTATATCAGGTTAAGAAAGTTCCTTTCTATTGTTATATGTGAGAATTTTTATCATGAGTGGATGTTGAATATTGTAAATACTTTTAATGCATTGCATTAATTAATATAACTACGTGGGGGTTTTAATTTTTGTTTTGTTTTTGTTTGTTAATATGCTAGATTACATCAGTCAACTTTCAAATGTTGAAACAACCTTGCATTCCAAGGATAAACACCACATGGTCATGACGTATTATTCTTTTGATGTATCGTTAGATTCTATTTGCTAGTATGTTTTTGTTGAGGATTCTTGTGTTTGTGCTCATGAGGAACATTGGACTGTAGTTTTTGTTTGTTTCTTTGCACTGTCTTTGGTTTTGGTATTAGTGTAATACTGGCCCCATATAATGATTTGGGAGGTGTTCCCTTCAATTTTCTAGCAAAGAATTGGTGTTATTTCTTTTCTAAATGCTTGATAAAATTCATCAGTGATACTTTATGGGCCTGGTGTTTTCTTTATGGGAAGATTTTAATTAAAATATTATTTTTAAATAGGTATAGGATATTCAAGGTGAATCCTGGTAGTCTGTGGAGTTAACGGAATTGTTTATTTCTTTTAAGGTCAAATTTATTGGCATAAAGTTATTCATAATATATTATTATTCTTTTCCTATCTATAGGATCTGTATTTATGTCACTTCTCTCATTCCTGATATTGGTGATTTGTCTTTACTCTTTTTTTCCTAATAAGCCTCTGTAGAGATTTCTCATCTCAATTTTATTTATTTTTTTATATAACCAGCTCTTGGTTTTGCTGACTTTGTCTTAGATTTATGTTTTCTATTTCATGAATTCCTTCTCTTATCTTTAACATTTATTTTCTTCTGATAACTTTTGGTTTAATTTTCTCTTCTTTTTCAAGTTTCTGAATGTTGATGGTAAGGTCTTTGTTTTGTGGCATTCTTCTTTTCTAATATGGGCATTTACTGCTGTACATTTCTAAGCCTTATTTTTGCTTCATCCCACCAATTTTGATATTTTTTTATTTCTCATTATACATTCTAATTTCCTTTTTAAATTATTTGTTGACCCATGGATTACTTGGAGCTGTGCTATTTAGTTTCAAAATATTTGGGGGAATTTCCAGAGATTTTCTGTTTTGGTTTTGATTTAATTCCTTTGTGGTCAAAAAACATACCTTGTAGTACTTGAATCCTTTTAAATTTATTGAGCCTTGTTTTATGGCCTGGGTTATAGTCTATCTTGATAAATGTTCCATGTACACTAGAAAAGAAAGTGCATTCTGCTGTTGTTAGTTGGAGTACTCTATAAAAACCAATTAGGTCAAGTTGACTGACACTGTTGCTCAAGTATTTGATGTCCTTACTGATTTTCCTTCTACTTGTTCTATCAGTTTTAAGAGTAGGATATTGAAATTTGCAAATGTAATTGTGAATTTGCGTGTTTTATAGTTCTATCAGAGTTGCTTCATTTATTTTAAAGCTCTGTTATTAGGTGCATAAACATTTATATCACTTGGATGAATTAACTCTTTTATCATTAATAAATTAATCTCTTCATTCCTGGCAATGTTATTTGCTCTAAAATTTGATTTTTTAAATATTTCCTAAGCTTTTACTTAACTTACGAACATGTGGGATACCATTCTAATAATTCTTTTAATGTCTTTTTCTCTACAAATTCTTACATCTGTGCCCCTTCTGGGTTGCTTTCAATAGATTCATTTTTCTCCTCATTATGGGCAGTATTTCCTGCTTCTTTGCATGCCTGGTGATTTTTTTTACTGTGTGCCACACATTGTGATTTTGCCTTTTTGGGTGCTGGCTATTTCTGTGTTCCTATAAATATTCTTGAATTTGTTCTGGGAGACAGTTAAGTTACTTGGAAGCAGTTTAATATTTTCTGTCTTGCTTCTAAGATTTGTTAAGTGGGATGAGAGTAGAGTTCAGTCTAAGGTGAAATAATTCCTTCTGAGGCAAGACCCTTCTGTGTACTCTATACAATACTGTGTACTCTATCCAATGTAGATTTTTGAAAAGGCTGTGGGACCTGGGAGTGTGCACCTGTGGCCTCTGATTTGGAACCCCGGTCTGTCCTACACCATAGTGAATATTCAACGAGCTCCTGCTGAGGAACAGACACTGTGTGAGGTCCTGGGGAGATGGAAGCAAATGGGAAGATAGTTCACAGTGCACCTGAGAAGACAAATTTGTAGCTCATTAGAATGGAATGTGATTGATACTATGGGAGCACATAGAGAGACCGATTAGTTCTCTGCAGAACCAACTGGGTCTGGATCTGTGGATCTAGGGGTGTGACAGCCAGAGTCTGGAAGGCACTTGGAAAAGGAGCCTCGATTACAAAGCCAAGGAGTTTGGACCCGTCGTACAGATAAGCAAAGTCCCTGTGGGCTTTTAAGCCAACAAGTGGCGAGGTATTCGCTATGCTTTATGAGAACTGGTTGCCCTGTGGGGGACTTGCTCCTTTGGGGTGATTCAAGTGTGGGATCCAGCACCCCACCCCAACTTGAGCCAGGATGTCTCTGCTTTCATCCATTTTGTAGGCTGGATTTCACATACATTTTTCATTTGAGAAATGTAGGATAGAAACTCCCTGAGGACCAGGTATTTTTGTTCACAAATGAGCCTAGAATTGGCAGAGAAGCTGCTAAATAAATATTTGTTGAATGAGTATGAATGTTTGATACAGAGAATTGATTCAAGTGTTCTGATAGTTTAGACTATTATTCAGCAATTTCTCACCCCACTCCCCTTCCCACTGTGGACAGAGTGTATTTCTCCAGATTAAGATGTTAGTTTTGGCCATGGAACTTGTCTCAGCAATGGAATGTTGTTGATATGATGTGTTAGTTGAAATGTGCTTATATAGTTGGGTTCATCCTTCTGTGCTCTTGCCTTTTGTGATAAGAAGAATGTGCCTTAACTAGACTTATTGTGGTGAACATTTTTCAATTCTTACAAATATCAAATCAATACGTTGTACAACTGTAAGTAATTTAATGTTACATGCCAATTGTACCTCAATAAATTAAAGAAGGAGGAGGAGGAGGAGGAGAAGGAGTAAGAAGAAGAGGAAAAGGAAGAGGGGGAAGAAGAATGAGAATATGCCTTAATTAGCTGCTGGCCAAGGAGAATAAGATGTGGACCTGAACTGCCGCTTGACAAATGTATACACCTTG
This sequence comes from Aethalodelphis obliquidens, assembly GCF_003676395.1. Lineage (NCBI taxonomy): Eukaryota > Metazoa > Chordata > Mammalia > Artiodactyla > Delphinidae > Aethalodelphis > Aethalodelphis obliquidens. The sequence goes on along the minus strand of NW_020837979.1, from coordinate 11,285,406 downwards.
TAACCACGGTCACACTATAGAATATTTTCCATCATCCCCCAAAGTTCCCTTGTGTTCCTTTACAGTAAAATTTCACCCATCTCTGGGCCCAGGCAACCACTGATCTGTTTTCAGTAACTACAGATTTGTTTTGACTACTCTAAAACTTCACATAAAAGGAATCATATGGTAAGGACTGTTTTGTGTCTGAATTCTTTCATTCAGCACAACCATGTGGCTTTGTGTATCAATAGTTCGTTACTTTTTATCACTGAATAGTATTTCAATTATGGATATAGCATAATATCTTCATCCATTTGCATGCTCATAGCTATCTGGATTCTTTTCAGGTTTTGTTATTTTGGAAAAAAAATGAACGTACGAGATTTTGTGTGGACATGTATTTTTATTTCTCTTGAATAAATACCTAGGAGTGGAATTGCTGCATTGGATAGTAATTATACTCTTACTTAAAAAGAAAACTATGAAATTATTTTCAAAAGTGGTTGTACCATTTTATATTCCCACCACTTGATATTGTCAGTCTTTATAAATTTAGTCATTCTCAAGGGTGTCTAACGGTATGTCACTGTGGTTTTAATTTGCATTTCCTTGTTCACTAATAATATTGAGCACCAAGGGACTTCCCTGGTGGTCCAGTGGTTAAGACTCTGCACTTCCACTGCAGGGAGCACAGGTTCGATCCCTAGTCAGGGAAGTTCCAAGTGCCACATGTGGAATAAATAAATATTTATTTATTTAAATTAAAAAATAAAATAAAATAATAATAATATTGAGCACATTTTCTGGTACTTATTGGCCATTTGTATCGTGTTCTTTCATTGCCCATATTTTTTGGTTAATTTTTATTAACCAGTGAGTTATAACAAAGTTTCTTATATATCTTGTATACAAATCCTTATTGCAAGTATTTTCTCCCAGTCTGGGGCATGCCTGTCTGTGTTCATAAAGATATCTCCTGAAGAGCAGAAATTTAAAATTTTTAGTGAAATCAAATTTACCATTTTTTCTTTTATAATTCACTCTTTTTGTTTTATATCTAAGAAACCTTTGCCTATCCCACGATTGCAAAGATTTTCTATTTTTTTTCTATAAGTGTATATGTAATTTTAGCTTTTACAATTAGGTCTAAGATCCATTTCAACTTACTCTTTGTGTGTGGTGTCAGAAAAGGGTTAAGGTTTATTTATTTATTGCATATGAATATCCAGATGTTCCAGCATAACTTGCTGAAATGACTCTCCTTTCTCCATTGAATTACTTTAGCTTCTTAGTGAAAATCAGTTGGACATATATACATATATGGGTCAACTTCTAGTGTCTCTCTTCTGTTACGCTGGCCTATATGTCCATCCTTAAGGCAATCTGACTCTTGATTATTGTGGATTTATAGTGGCTCTGACAATCCCTGTAGTTTAGGTGGAGTGTTTAGACCATTTACATTTAATGAAATTATTAACAAGGTTTGTTTTCCTCCTTTTTCTCCTCTTTTCCTGCCTTCTTTTGGATTACTTGAACATATTTTTATAATTCCATTTTATCTCCACATTGTTTTATAAGCTGTACTTCCCTGGTGTATTTTATGCTAATTGCTCTGGGGTTTACAATATTCATTGTTAATTTATCAGTCTACTTTTAAATGATATTATACCACTTCATGTACTGTATTATCTCTCTCTCTCAAAAAACAACAACAACAACAAAAACAACCTTCCATTTCCCTCTCCTTTCCCATGTGCCACTGTTGTAACATATATTTTATAAACACCACAATCCACAGTTATAATATTTTCTTTAAATAGTAATTTTTCTTTCAAAGTCTTTAAAAGTCAAAATTTTTAGTATTTTCTTACATATCTACCATTTCTGATGCACCTCATTCCTCATTTATTCCTGCCCAAAGAACTTCCTTTAACATTTCCTATTGTACAGGTCTGATGGCAACAAATTCTCTCAGCTTTTGTTTGTGTGAAACTGTCTTAACTTTTTCCTGATTTGTGAAAGGTATTTTCACTAGTTACCTAATTCTACATTGATAGTTTCCTTTAGTACTTTAAAGATGTCTTTCCATTGTCTTATGGTTCATTTGGATTCTGACAAGAAATTTGCAGTTATTGTTAGGCTTATTTCTCTGTACATAATATGTCTTTTGTTTCTGTCTCTCGAGTTTCCCTTAATCACTGATTTTCAGGAATTTGATTATGTGCCTTGGAGTGTTCTTCTTTGTGTTTATCGTGCTTGAGGTTCATTGAGCTTCTTGCATCTGAACTTATAGCTTTCATCAAATTTTGAAAAGTTTCTACTATCTCTTCAAATATTTTTTTCTGCTACTCCTTCCCCCACCAATCCTCCTCCTGGGAGTCCAATTACATGTATGACAGACTTCTTGGTATTGCTCACAGGTCACTGAAACTCTTGTTCTTTTGTTGTTTTTTTAAATTTATTTTTTCTTTGTGCTCCATTTTGGATACTTCCTATTGCTACATCTTCAAGTACACTAATATTTTCTTTTGTAGTGTCTTATCTCTTTTTAATTGCATGAAGTGAACTTTTTACTTCTGATGTACTTTTCAGCTCTAGAAATTTCATTGTTTTAAAAATTATCTTCCATTTCTCTCCTCAATATGCTAATATTTTTCCCTTAAGTATGTAAACTTATTTATAATAGCTGTTTTTATATCCCTGTCTGCTAATTTCATCATGCTATACTTTCTGGATATGTTTCTATTGACTTACTGTCTCCTAGTAAAAGACAATACTTTCCTGCTTCTTGGCATGTCTACCAATTTTTGGTTGGCTGCGGGACATTGTAGATCTTACGTTGTTGAATGTATGGATTTTACTGTCTCACTTTAAAGAGTGTTGAGCTCTGTTCTGGCAGGCAGTGCAATCACTTGTGGTTTAGTTTTATCCTTCTGAGCCTTATTTTTAAGATTTGTTATATCAGACAAAGAGTAGTCTCTACCTTAGGGATAATTTAAACCTACTATTAAGCTTCAGCCTTTCTGGAGTCTCTGCTGCATACTCAAGTGATCAATGAGAACTCTCCCCTCTGACTGGAGGAAGCCTGAACAATTCCTAGCGGTGGTAAGAGTTCCTAGAACAGTATAACTCACAGCTCCCCAGCCACTCTTTATCCAACCTTGTGGAGTTCCACTCCACAAATTCACATTTCAGTGTTCAACAAAGACTCAAGGGGACCCCTACACATATTTCTGGAATTCTGTTTCTGCTAGCTCTCTCCTCTCCAGAACTCTGCCACACAGCTGCCTCTGCCTCCTGCTTCCATCTTTGCCTCCATTTAGTGAGACTGCTGTGCACTGCCTGGGATCCTCCTCCCTACTCTGTGGTCCAGAAAGTAATGACAGGCAAAGAGCTGGCGTGATTGCAGGGCTTCCTTAGTTGTTTTTCTTCTCTTAAATATCAATGTCTTTCATGGACTATGGTCCAATGTCTAATAGAGTAATTTCATGTATTTTAATCCAGTTTTCTAGTTGTTTAAAGGAGGAGGATAAATCCAGTCCCTGTTACAACATTATGACCAGAGCAGAAGTCATGTTCAGTAGTTTTCACTGGAGGGATATAGCACACATGTAGGTGAAGTTGCCGCCATACAGAGACCGAACAGAGAAGGGATGCCTGGAAAAGCAAATCCTTAGGGGAAGGAGGAGACAAATCAAGATTTGAAAGTGGGGAGGTAGGATGGACAATCCCTTCTCTAAAACAAAATGAAGTAAAAACTGGTAAAAACCTAGGTAGGGCTGGAGATCAAAAAACAGAAGAGGGCAGGAGGAGGGGACTTAGAAGGAGTGGACAGGCAGGCCAGTCTTCCTCCTCCTCACAACCCTGCACACTGAAACTGGAACACTCAGGAACTTGTATGTTGAGGAGACAGAAAACATTGTTTTCCTTCTACATTTCTTAACATTATCATGGGATAATGTAGCCTCCTGAGATAATTCACACTTAATTCACAGAAGAATATTAGGGTGCTTCTCTTAACTTCCTACATTTAACTCTGAACTGAGCTGGTACCTTGTCCTGATTATATGGACCTAATAGGCAACTGGCACCGATTCCAAAACTAAACACTGGGACATCTGGTATGTCAGCACAACACACACACACACACACACACACACACACACACACACACACACACTTAAACAAAAAATGGACACAGAGATCCAGAAACATATATATTTATAATTTTGAATCTGGAACAAGAAATTTCATTCCTCAAATTAAATTTCATTCCTCAAATGAGGAGACAACCCAATCCCATAGACGGGGCCTTGATAGAATACCAACTTAAGATTTCCAAATCAGTCTTAGAGCAGTTGTAAAAACGAATGCAAACCTTTGTGAGGCTGTCTCACTGCTTCCTAGGTCAACTATGTCCATTTTAGTTGTACTTAAACTTGTATTCAGTTCATTAAATGAAACCACAGTTTAGCCTTATCCATAGCCTTTATTTTTCCTCTGAGACTCATTTAAATTAATTTTCTATCTAACCTATCTTACAACTATGCTTGCTTGGCCTCACCCATGACACTCTCTTCCTTTCTATGTACACTGAAGCCCTCTTGAACAACACATTGCCAAATTTCAGGGTCTGCTGCCTTCCTGGAAATGGATGGCAGTAACTAAACTGCCAACACCACCTCCTGGAACATGTAATGAGATATTGTCTCAGTAAACTCTTGGGTTCTGTGTAAGAATTGGACATCTGGTGAACTCTCTGAGCCAGTGTTCCATGGAAATAGTGGACGAGGCCTCAGAGTAAACACTGAACTTCTGTTGCCCTGTCTGCTGTCGTGAGCCTGGGGGAACTACAAACTCCAGATGCTTGATGGAAAGTAAGCTGCTCTTCAGTGTCTCTTGGGTTGCAGATTTTAGCTCACACAACTCAGATATGGAAAGGTTTTTTGTTTGCTTATTTTGTCCATAACAAAATAGACTGTCTGGCCTTTCTCCTGAGTTCACACCCAATGATCAGCAGGAGAAAATTAGATGTCCAAGCTGGTTTAAAAGCTTAGTAGGATTCAGTCTCTCCTAAGATGGCATCTAGGGGTGTGTGTGTGGAGGGGGGGGGGGGGGGGGGGGGGGGGGGGGGGGAGGTTCAGTAGTGAGCCCTGTAGTCTGCACACACATTTTTTGGCTTGGGGGTAGGGGTAGTGAGCCCGGCAGCTTTGTGCTGATCCTGGAGTGGCCACTGGTTGAAATCCATTGCTCTGATCACTGTCCACAACACCTACTGGCCTCTCATGCCGTATCTACACCTGGGTAAACTGTGGCCCTTTCTTCGGCTTGGGAAGTGCTCCCAGGGAGCATAAGACAACTGCCCTCACTGCCTTTGCTTCTCCTTGGCTCCTAATGGCTTAAGCTCTTAATGACCCCTTCCCTGGCTTCTGCTGTGTGGTCACCACATCTTATCACAGAGGGCACCCATGGACACACAGGTTTGAGAGTGCCCCAGGAGAATCAGGACATCCTGAGCAAATACTTCCATGTAACCTTGGCTGCCCCACATCAGTGATGGGACCTCTGCACTACAGTCTCCTCCCAGAATCTCAGACAGAAATCAAAGCTCTCGTTACCCACAACCCCCAGGAAAACAATTCTGGACACCCATCTGATCAATCCCCTCTTCTCCTTTCCTCTTATGCTTTTTCTTAGAATTCTCCAGGGATAGAAAGAAAAAGGCTTCCTTCCTCCACCACATTTCTCTTTTGTTTGCCCCCTTTTTAAGCAAAACTCTGGTCATTGATATGTTGCAGGGGTGATAAAGGAATTCAGATAATTATTTCAAACCAGGTTATGATATTGCTGCAAAATCCCATTTTTGAGTGTTAAAGCTGAATATTACCTTCATTCTCTTTGTATTCCTTGTAACAAGCCATAATGGTCTCTTCTCTTTCACTCCACTATCCCAGTTGGATGGCTGTCACAAGCCAATGAGGCAAGAGTTTGCAAACTCCAAAAGACAAAAGAGAAAGTCCGTTAATAATTTGAAAAATGACACATCTTTTAATGACTGTTTCTGATGCTACTTAGGGGGAGGAGGTAGATATCAGGGATGTAGAGAGGCTTGGCTCACTTTTGGGAAATGAGCTTCTAAGGATAATTAAAAGCACTTAGGGATCCTTGAGAGACCTGCCGGGTTACATGCCTGTAAGATCAATGGAAACATGTGCTCGTCTGTGGTCATGGCTAATAAATCCTATGCTGGAATTTTGCTTTGTTTTATAGGAACACTTTGGTCTTTTCACTTCCTTGGATGCCATCAATGTGACAGTGGTGACCATATTTCACTGGTCTAATTCCAGCTTCAGCAGCTGATTGGAGATCTGAGAACAAGACCAATCTGCATTCTTTCTCACTCACTAGGTACTCCACATGCAGGAGAAGATAACTGCAAGTGTGTGAGTCTTTCCAAAGCCTTTCTAAGTTGAAATTAGTCCATTCAGTCAATAAATATTTATCGGCCATCAACAAAATGAAAAGGCAACCTGCAGAATGGGAAAAAATACTCGCAAACCATCCATCTGATAAGGGGTTAATATTTAAAATATATAAAGAACTCATGCAACTGAATAGCAAAAGAAAAAAAACCAATTTGATTAAAATATGGGCAGAGGATCTGAACAGACATTTTTCCAAAGAAGACATACAGATGGCCAACAGGTACATGATAAGGTGCTCAATATTGCTAATCATCAGAGAAGTGCAAATCTAACCCACGAGATATCACCTCACCCCTGTCGGAATGGCTATTATCAAAAATACAAGAAATAACAAGTGTTAGTGGAAATGTGGAGAAAAAAGAATCTTTGTGCACTACTGGTGGGAATGTAAATTGCTTCAACCGCTACGGAAAACAGTATGGAGGTTTTTTAAAGAATTAAAAATAGAACTACCAATGGTCCAACAATTCCATTTCTGGATATTTATCTGAAGGAAACAAACAAACTAATCTGAAAAGGTCTATGCACCTTAATGTTCACTGCAGCATTATTTGCAATAGCTGAGACATGGAAGCAACCTAAGTGTTCATCAATGGAAGAATGGATAAAGAAAATGTGGTACATATGCATAATGTGAAATATTTTTCAGCCATAAAAAAAGAAGGAAATCCTGCTATTTGTGACAACATGGATGGACTTTGAGGGCATTATGCTAAGTGAAGTAAGACAGACAGAGAAAGACAAATACTGAATGATCTCACTTATATGTGGAATTTAAAAAACAAAAACAAAAAGACAACTCAGAGATACAGAGAACATATTAGTGGTTACCAGAGGCAGGCTGGGGCAGGGAGGGGTGGGGTGCAAAGCTGGTGAAGGGGGTCAAAAGGGACAAACTTCCAGTTATAAAATAAATAAGTCCTGGGATGTAATATACAGCATGGTGACTACAGTTAATAACACTGTATTGCATATCTGAAAGTTGTTGAGAGTAGACAAAAAATTTGTAACTGTGGGGTGATGGATGTTAACTAGATTTATTGTGGTGATCATTTTACAATACATATATAAATTGAATCATTATGTTGTACACCTGAAACTAATAGAATGTTCCATGTCAATTATATCTCAATAAAAATATTTGTTGAGTATTTTATTGATGGGGTATCCAAGAATATATTGTAGTAGAAAAAAGTAACCAGCATGTTCGTCACATGGTGAATATTTAATTAATCCCCAAGCACACTGCCCATCATTTATTGAGGTTTTACTGTAATTATCATAAACACTTTTGGGCTCTAAAATGTTGGGCAGACGAATGTGCCATTGTGGAGGACGAAGTTTAAGGGGCAGAGCCATGACCAATGTGAGGATGTTAGAGACGGGCATGGTTTGCTTTGAAAGAATTACGTAACATTATGTCCACCATACTTTTTTTTTGTTCCTTGTAATTTTCTAAAACATATCCTTGTGCACTTGATCGTTTGATATTAGCCGCAAAGCACTGTGACTTCACTCACTTTGTAGTAAGTCTGATTTAAAAAGCAGTCTATCTTACCCATCTCTGTAACTCAAAACATAATAGCAAATGCTAAGTGCTCAAACAATCTTTCTTAAATAAGTGATGAGTCCCCATTTTGTCCATGAGGAAAGTGATACTCACTGAAGTCCTAACTCGCCCCGTGTTGCACTGCTCAGGAGAGACTGCACCAGGACCAGATCACGCTAGCTCTCAAGGAAGAAGTTTCTGATAAGCTGAGTTGCTCCGTAATTAAATCCAGTAATCTACTAGGTTCCCTTATTTGAGACAGGGTGCCCTTGGCCATTGAACATACTAGAACAGAAGTCAGAAAACACCTTTTAATGATACTTCCTGACCTTTGAGGGAAGCGTGACTAGCCACTTCTTTGTTGCTCCTGATCTTGGAGGGAAGAATGACCAGTTGCTCTCTGAGAGCCTTTCCTGCAATGAGATCCTATTTTGACCCTGAAGAGCTCTTGTTCTACACCAAAGCATTACATTTGCTAGCAACCTCTCAGATTCAGATCTTTTAACAGAAAATTGATTTAAGCTAATGTAAGAGATACTCCCTTACGCAGGATAGGGCCTTAAATGCTGTTAATCTCTGTGGTTAAGTGAAGCACACTCTCTGTGCACCAAGGATAACCTGAAGGACAGTTTACTGCTGTCCCCTTCTTTCAGGAAGACCTGGAGGTGTTCCATTTACAAACTCTCATACGAGGACACGGCTCCCCAATGCCCTATCTTTAACTACTGAAGATTTATTAAAGCAAAGCAATGCACTGCCAGACAGATATTATTAGAAACATTTTTATTTAAAGTCAGACAATAGAAAGATGTCACAGAAGAAAACTACAGAAACTTGCAACAACAGAATGCAACTTGGAAAAGTTTTTAGTAAATGAGAAGGGGAAAAAAAAGATATTCCTGATGTTACCAAGGGATTTGTTAGTCCTCGTGTAGAATAATTTATCAATTCAGCCAAGTACACCCTTTGCTGGTGTCTTTTGAACAGACAGTAGGTTAATAATTTAGTTAATCTACTAAATTGGCATCTATTAAAACCCTCCAAAGTGAAACAGTCAAGGCAGCATTTCCCCACCATTTGAGATACAATGTGGGGAACTGAAATAATTAACAGTAGGAAGTTAAAAAAACCCCACTACTTCATACTGCATAGGTTTAATCTGGATTTCAGCCTACCTTACAGATGGTGCTTGTAAATCTGATAGAAAGTGGGCGACCAGGAATCTGGACACAACACCACCTCCTACCAAACACACAGACACATGACATCCTAGGACACAAGTGCCATCAATGCCCTTACCATGTGCAAGCACAGCAGCCCTAGACGAAAAGCAAAATGGCCTAGAACCCTGGCTTTATACTGAGCCCTTTCTGAACCCTTGGTGGAGGAGCACTGGGTTTACGGTAAGAAACATAAACTTTTTAAAAACTTTGGCAAGTAAGTATAGAAATGACTATTTCTTGATTGTCACTTTTAAAGGAAATTTCATTCTACTTCAGGAAAAGATATTCTCCTATCTTATGTGACTTCTCTCTCAAACATTTGGAGGGCAAATTCCTATAAAATATAGGTGGACTAAGACCTCTTATCTGCAATACTCGTTAATTATTTTTCACCTTCTCTACTTAAAAAGCACATAAAATGTATAGTCTATCACGGACAACAAACCCCAAGACCTTGCTTGTAATGGAAGTTTGGGAAGAACGTGACTAATTTTCAAAAATTGGGTCTGTGTGTATTTAACTCCTTTACAATAACCTATGTATCACATCACGGACAAAATAATATTATCTAACACAAATTTCGCCATTCCTCTCAACCTTTAAAACCTCACAGAGGTATTAAAATCAGTAGAGTAATGAGCCAAGGAGCGTGGAGCCGGAGATTTTCTTCTAAAATGCCATGACAAGCTATATATTAACTTTTTTCTCATAAATTCTAAGTTTAAAAAACAAGAGATCCAATGATAAACCAAGCTACAAGATATTGTTCCAAGAACTCATAGTTGTTGGAAAAAACGGATTTCCTTTATGCTCACAACTGTAGCACATGACTGTTCTGTTCTAAAGGGTAAGGAAGGGTGTTTAAGGACAAGACACAAGACCCAGATTTAGAGTCCAATTCATGACCTGAAAGGGTAAGTTAATGGTCTTAGGATAAAATGCGATTGGAAATTCACTAGGTTAGGCATATCTTCATACTTTTGGTTGAATTTTGAGGAGAATAGGAAGGGGGAAATTAGAGAAATATATTTTAACATAAAAACATAAGACTCTAGCATGGAGTTCTTTCAGATTACAGAAAGAACCCTTCATAGATCTATGGGGATAAATTACTGATCTATTCAAACTTCCACAATGAAGTAGTAAAATTATCTTGTAAGTCTGGAGGACTCATAGAATTACGAACTACTGTAGAAACATATAACTCCTAAGTAAAGCTGCCATAACCCTACTTTCACATTGTTTGGGTGGGAGGTGGGGAGGGGAGACAAAAAAAGAGAAGGTTGGTGCCCTGTGTCCACTGAAGGAGGTATAATTTATTATTGTACTCTTTCTAATACGATCATGGAATGGCTCTGTCGCATCTACTCTAACAGATGACAGCACCTGCAAAATCTAAACTTGGATGGACGTTGGGAACAAAACACCCACGGTGTGCGTAGCACTAGGCTTGCTGCAATGGGAAAACAGAGAAGCAAGGAGACACATATGGGTTCTGCCTCCAAAAGCATAAAATACAGTTTAAAATGTGCTTTTTATTTCTTATTTTAAAATGAGAAATTCTAAATGTTATGTTGACATTAACTTAAAGTCCTTTCTTAGGTATGTGTCCTTTCCAAGAAAGGCAGGTTAATTTGGACTTTGTTACAACTGGCAGACGCTGCTAATAAATAACATACTCGAAAACATAACGCCAGCAATAACAGCGATTGGTAGCTACTGGCGCTGGTTCTGCAAATCACGTAAGCTACTTCGGGAAGAGACATTACATAAACACCAAGTCCTAACACATAAGTGAGAAAAACAGCTTTAAACACTCAGACCCTGTTTGGTTACATTTTGTCAAAGCTTTAATTTCCTAAACTCAGCCTTATTTAAACTAATTAAGTTTACTAATGACCACTGAATTTTGAACATAACAGCATCAAGTGCTGCCAAACCATTTCTGAAAAGATAATTACAACCCTTCATTCTAGAAATTCACAGAAAGCCCAATATTGAAGGTTGCAGGCACCCTATCAGTGGACTGCTTGACTGCAGACCACCTCGCCGAGGTACAGCCTTTAGCACAGACAACCCCTCTGAGGTGTAGCCCTCAGCCCAGAAGGGTGAGCTCAGGGAGAACATCTCCACCGTAAGACTCTGTCCTGTGCAAATGGAAATACATTGACAAGCCCTCACATCTAGATCCATAGGAACTTCCGAAAGTCAAGATGCCATTAACCAAAGGAAAATGTACCTTTATCAATATCAAGCAAATGGTCACTAAGAAAGACCTCAATGTCACATGCTTGCAGAAATATATATTAAGAGGTGGGAGTAAACATCCCTAGTGTTTCTAAAAGCTAACAGCCCTTATACTGACTGAGTTGGCCACTTCGCCCACAACACACGTGCTATGATTCAAGCAAATACGTCATACGACACTGACTATCAGAGGATTTTCACCCTCCATCAATATCCAACTTGCATAAAATGGGCAGAGCGGTCAGATCTTGAATAGACACTACAAGTCCATAGAGCTCTAAAATAGGAAAGTCCTGTGTTTTACTGATACACAAAATGTTTAAGGAAATTGCCAACTTGATGGGTTAATATTCTCTGAAACAACTTCTCAGGCAATTCTACTGTGTCTCAAATGTGTATCATCTGAAACTTCATAGAACTGGTGCATCACACAAACCATATCATGTCATTTCGGAATCTGTACAACTTAATGCAAACCCAGTGGGAACGTAATGATTACGTTTGTGAAAGTCATAAAGCAATTTTATATTTACAAATACTTAAAAATGATAATTACTTCACTCCTTACATCAAATCTGTAAACAGTCAAAATTATACCCATTTCACAGAAAACGAACTAGACATTAAGACAAAACACCTATAAATCAATTCAGAACAAGAATATGAATTCATTGTCATAAACCTCTAGCCCTCATAAGTTCTCCTTTCCTCCCTCTCTCTCTTCTAATTAATTCAGCAAGTAGCTTATACGAACACTCATACAGGATTTTCTTTTACTAATCAACTATTCTTCTACGCTTAAAGTAAGTACGACTAGCAAGGAAAACTACTAAACTCCTAAGGCAAGTTAAAAGACAAACAAACCTAAGCAAACATCATTTCATAATTAGGCTACTTTGGTTGCAACCTAATTCTGGGGTTTAGTGCATATGGCTGGGTAACACAGAGGGTCTGTACAGCAACAGACCTAACTGCTGAGGCAGAGTTTGAAATCACTCCAACATTTGGTTCATTTTCAAGATTCAGAATGAGGTCCTAACTAGGAAACCTCCAGAGATAGGAGTTGGGAGCAAACTAAACAAGACATGGGAAAGTAGCTGCTCAATCTAAATTATGATCATCTGGATATCCCAACTCAACACCCTGACATATCCCACTCTATTCAACATCAAAGGGAACAGGTATAAAACTCTCACAAACCAGTATGAATAGTTAAGTTACATCTCAACCAATGAGTCTAGCAGACTCTTTAAAGACACAGTTATTTCTGTTATCTGTAAATGTTTGGCTTCTAAGAATAGGGACATAATGTACTTTTCAGTGTAATAGTGTAAATCAAATTAGATGGATTCTAAAAACACCAATTCACCTTACAAGGAGCTTATTAATTAGAGAGAATGGCTACTTATTAAATTTTGGTAAGAAAATGGGAAAAAAGGATATTAAGATAATCCAGGTTGATAGGATATAATAGAATATTCCCTAAAGTTATCTCAATTAAAAAGCATTACAAATAAAAAATCATTATTTTAAACATAAATAAAACATTTTCATAAAAAATATATTGTTAAATTTGAAGGTAAGTTCAAACTTTCTTGTAAAATAGCCTCCAGGCCACTAGCCGATGTAATAGGGGCTCAAGAATACTAAGTAAATGAACTTACTTAGTAAGTAAGTTTTAATGGTTTTTAAATCTTACTTTTAAATTAATCTTTTAATATCTCTCTTAGTAAAAAGGATCTTCTGTTAAGAATCTGGAAAAAAATTTGGATTCCATTTTGATCTTTAACATCCAAATTATCTTTTTTTGTGTGATATTTTAAATGTAAACAGCATCACCTACAATAATTATAAAATCATGAATTAAAGATTTGCTAAAATTTTAAATTTAATTCCTAAAATTCAGCAATTTTACTGATTTTATCCTGATAAAGGAATATTATTCTTAGGAATATAAATGTGTCTATATTTTTTTTGGTCAGTTTTATCCATTTTATTGACTTTTCAATTAACAATAAAGTTCATTTGGATAGTAAGTCAAAAAATTCTTTCTATCATGGCTTTAAACTGCATTTTTTAACCCCAAAACATTATCCAGAACCACTTTAGGCTACAATGTAACCGAAGTATAAACAGTAGGAACTCACATTCCCTTGAACAACTGTCCTTCCACTTAGAACACAATGAACTTCTTAGGTAGGCAGGCAGAATTCTTGTTCACTTAACTGCAACCCCATTTAAGCACGGAATCAGGGCAAAAAAAGTAAAAAGTGAAGAAGGGAATAGAAAGGATATACATTAGTATTAAACCATATGCTATCTGAGTGTTAGGTTCCCACATAAATATTTTGCTGTATATTTTAAAAATCACTTCTCAAGGACTGATTTCCTCTACTTCCATTATCTTTTATAATGAAATACTCCTTTTCAAGTTACTTATTAGAGTTGTTACTAGCAAATACTGTCACATACCTCTAGTTCAAGATATTAATATATACACTTAGCCTGAAACTAAGTGTACTACTTAGTTTTAGTTATAAATAATATATGTATAAAACAGGTAGGGTTGCCATTATTTATATACTGCAATAAATATACAAGAATGAGTACAAATTATTTTTCATAAAAATACAACCTCTAATCAATTCAGGAGGTTTCCAAACTATGACGACATTGAATACATTAAAACACCAGGCAGTCTCCTCTGTTATAGAATGCCAGTCAGGTGAGATCTGAAAGAGATTCTTTATTGGTAGCCATATACAGTTGACTATACCATCTCTGTGTTTTCTCGCTATTTAAGAAAAAATATAGAACCTGGACATTTAAAACATTATCAATGAAATAATCACCACAGACTCACTGGATCTTTTAAAATTTTGTTAAAAATTGCCAAAGTCATGATGAATACAATTATTGCAGCTACATCATTTGAAAAAGTAATATAAATTATGCTGCTAAAGACAAAAAACATCGAAACGCATAAACATCATAATGTAACACAGCAGTAACTCATAACTATTAATATGAAAAATTAAAAAGTTATGTTAGAGAACTCGGGAATTTTTCATTTTAGCAAAACATTCTATTTATATATCTCCAACTTCTATGATACAGTATACCATAAAATACTTTTAAAAGGTACAACATTCAAATGCTTCATTTACACAAATAATATTGCCAGTACTAATAAAAGTGATGCCCTTAAACATGAACTGCTCTGCTAATTATGATTTTAAAAATGTTTTACTTCATTTTACATTTTAGCTAGCAGTCAGCATTACATATTAATCAGTTCTGTGTTGACAAATAGGATCCTAGTCAAAATACTGTTTCTGAAAAGTAATGTACATTATATTGCTTGAAACTAATAACCATATAAAAGTGGTAATCATTTATCTAAACACTGATTATGAAAGACAACTGGCATATATTCAGGCAGAGTGTTGAGTTCATGATGGTTTATTTACAATAAAAGTACTTTTACTGAAGCTAACGTGATATATAGGTTTCTATGTCAATTACTACAGTCTCTTAAAATTATAAAAATATTATATAAAATACCACAGGCTTTAGAGGATATAACTTCATGTGGTTCTGATACTAGCAGCTGAAAAGTGTTTATAATTTAAAAATAAATAAACTATAGAGGTAAACCAGTTACAAAACAGCAGGGGACTGCAATAGTCACAAGAGTGAAAAGAACTGCTTAATTACACAATAGCTAACAAAACGGTGAAGCAGTTGGATCAAAAGTTTTAAAAACCTCTTTCAGAGATTTGTCATCTGTTGCTCTACGAGGGTCATCATCTGGGGTGGGGCTCACCTGACCCGGCTGCTTTGACTGTCTTGGATCGCTGTACTGGGGTCTAATTAAGCCTGTTAATGCCTGAATCGGAAGACTGTGCACTGCTGGGACCTGAACGGTACCGGAACTCCCAAGAATATCTGCCTCTGGGTCAGCTGGCCCATCAACAGGGACGTCCACGTTTGGAGCGATTTTCTGTGGTAGGACTGCTTCTCCAGTAGGAGGCTCGTTTTTATCACTACTTTTTAAACCACCACTTTTTTTCTGGCTCTCTGCATTTTCTGTTGCTGGCTCTGATGTAGATGATGAACTATGCTCCCTAGGGTCATACAAACTAATAGCACTAAGGACTGAACCTGGAGTTCCCAGGGGAAGGCCAGCTGAAGATGAGAGTTTAGGGGCATATGGAGGCAAAGCCCCAGGACCAGAATTGCTAGATACTGCCCCTAAGGGCTGTGATGAACCAGAGTTTGATCTGGCTACATGAGGGGCACCCTTTGATGTATGTGAATCCTTCATAACTGCTTGATGAGACTCTGTACTATGCAGTCTGTGAAGTCTAGGATCAAAACTTTTTTGCAGCCTAGGGTCTCCTAACTTACTTCCTGAACTATGTGCGTCTCCAAATTGTTCTAGGTAGCCTTCTCTGTTTGCTGTGTTAATTTTGGCCTTGCCTGCTAGTTTTGCATCAGTGGGCACTGTGCTTTGACGAAGATCACTTTTTGTATTCCACAACCTACTGAGCCTCTGATCAGCTATAAGAGGGGGCAGAGGTAAATTGATTGAAGATACTGGGTCAGGTTTAGGTAAAGGGACTGGAAGTAAGTCTTCTGGAGCCCACACGATGTGTTTTGCAAAGTTGGGTTTGGTTAGGGTAATATCCATTTTAATGTGACTAAACTGTCTCAGTTGTGACCTTGGATCCTGGAGCATTATACCAGGGGAAGAATCCAAAGGTATTAAGAAAGCTTTTTCTCTCAGTTCTCTTTCTGTATCTTCATCGTCATCGTCTCCTCTTTTGTGTTTGACATTAGGGCCAGCATTTCCATGATGTAAATCAAACTTTGCTCCACCAACAGAAGAACCTACGTGACCACTTCCATTCCCTCTTAATTTCCTGGGATCCCACGCAAGTCTAAGATCCAGTGGGGTAGACTCAGAAGATTTTCTAACGTCTTGCCTTGAGATAGTCCTAAGTCTAGGGTCAACCACTTGGTTTCCTTTATTTTTCTCTTTAGCAAGTCTTGGATCAGTAGGAGTGCTGAGTTCTGTGGAAGGTTGTTGTTGACTCCTTAAAGTTTCTGTTTGTTTCTGCAATGTTTTCAGTATTGACTTGACACTGCTTCCTTCTTCCTCTTCACTACTGGAATACCAGTTAACAGTATCATCTAAATGCAGACAAAAACTATGGTAAAGAATGAAGCATTCATATTTGGCCTTAATTAAGATGAAAAAAACACATATACTATTTCTGAATAAGTGTAGTCTAACTTCAAGAAAATGCATCATAGAAATGACAGAGTTTCAACACTGGAACAAGATAAGATGTGGTATAACAATTAACAATTCAGTCACTATACTTTATAAAGAAAGAAGTATGATATTAGAACATGTGTAATGTCCTTCTAGTCAGAGAACAGTCTGAACCTTTCATTCCAACTGGTCAAAGGGAGCTCAGAAATGTGTGGTAAGACAGAGCTGGGGGAGAAGGGAAAACACTCTTGAAAAGGAATACCAAAATGTTTTGGCTCTCTTTAATTCATAGCTCTGGATTTAACTTCATAGCTTAATCCCTTAAACTTCATAGCTCTGGATTTATCAGGATAACAAGGGAGAGCTATAAAAAAAAATACCTGGAAAGAAAACAAAACACTAACAATGATGGTTAAGGAAGCAAAGGGAACCGAGCAAGTGTGGGCTCAGGTGGGGACTTTTCACTCATACTATATTTTTAGATGTTTGACCTGTGTGAATATATTAATTATTCAAACATTAAATTAAAAACAACAAAGAAAACTAACAGCCTAAAATTTACATACTTTAACTTTACGAGAACACTTTGGGCCTTACTCTTAAAGCCTATGTAACCCTAGTGTATTAGGCACAATGTTAAGACGCTTAACCATCAGAGGTCTTCTCTCTAGTAGAGAAGGGAATAAAAACTGATGCTTCAGGAGGGCGAGTCTCCTTCCTCTCCATTAAAACACACACAGGTTATCTCTGAATTGGCCATACGTATATATGTGTATATATATATGTGTATATATATATGTATATATATATATATACACATATATATATACACATACACGAACATATGTACACATACTCATACGTATCCTAGAATATCTTGGATCAATAGAACAGCATATATATTCTCACTTTTACCTCATCTCACTGCTCACTAATGTGTTTCCACAACATCGAACTTTAGTGCTACACACTTAGTTTGAACAGAACAGTGCTGACAAAACAAGCACTCGGGAAAGCAATTATACTCCAATAAAGATGTTAAAAAAAAAATACGTAGAACAGATCCTTCCCTCACAGCCCTCAGAAGGAATCCACCCTGCCGACACCTAGATCTCAGACTCCTGGCCCCCACAACTGTGAGACAATAAATATCTGTTGTTTAAGCCAAAACCAAAACCAAAACAACAACAACAACAACAAAAACAAGCACTCGTATTTAGGGTGGGGATGTGGCTTAAAATAGTATATATCAATATTATATCACAATGGCAAAAAGTTTTACTCATATCTCGGTGTCTGAAAAAACTACTTCTAGACACCGGATCTCTTTTCTTTTTTTTTTCCTTTGACTTCCAGGAAGTCTAGAGCTAGACTTGTGATTCACTTTCAGCTGTTGTAGTTATTTTAAATATTTCTGTATAGGAGCTTCACTCCTCATAGAATTTGGTACTTGATCCAGATAGGTAAGACAATCCAAATCTGATCCAAATAGGTAAGATGCTATTTTATTTTCACTTTCGTATCAATGTATTTTATAAGCAGTCTTAAATTCTTTTTGGAATAAGAATGAATATAGAGCAGAAAGAAAGTAGAACAGTAGAGAAAGGTCAGTGGAAAGCAGATATTAGACAGAAAATGATAGTTAAGAGGTTTCTATGAGCATTTTATCAAAGGACAAATAAAATTTATAAAGGCAATAAAATTTCTAACAATGAACAAAAACACAAAAAACCTAGCTGTTTAAGAAGTTTTCTGTATTCCGAGAAAACAAGCCTCATAAAACATTACCAATTTTACAGTATTATAGTATAAAATTTTATATCATGTAGAAAAGTTTTAATTTTCTTATCTATGAAAACATAAAGCTTTGTTACTTTAAAGAAAGATTACCATTAAAATGGCTGCGTATTAAAATTAGCACCTAAAAGAGTACACATAAATTTTACAGGAATTAACTTATTAGAAATTCCTCATTTCCCTGTCATGCTAAATAAATGAAGAGTTAATAACACCTTTTTTGAAAACATAACAATGTTTATATAATAGCTTGTAGCTACCTAGTGTTATCTAGTTTTACATAGTTATTCATAAATTTCACGGGGCTTTGTTTTTTGGCTGCACCTCGAGGTATGCAAAACTTCCCAGACCAGGGATCAAACCCGTCTCCCCTGCAGTGGAAGTGCAGTCTCTTAACCACTGGACTGCCAGGGAAGCCCTAAATTTCATGTTTAAGAGTGGCCAAACATCAATTTTGTAATTCATAAGAAGAACTGGGTGATTTAAAGTTCTCTGCCCTTAACTGAGTTAACTAATTGCTGTACACATATCAATATCAAAAATACTAAGGGAAACTTAGTGTCCCCACGTAGTCTTTTAAATTAAAAATAATATTCCTTAATAACATAGCAGAACCTGAAGTATACAGCCTCTGCCCATGAAAATCTAATAATCAAATAACTTTGAGCTTGAGTTACAGGTTAAAATTCCTGAACTGGAAGGTATCTTGTTCCTGTTCTATTTCTTTTCTTTAAAAAAGAAAAAAGAAAAAAGGCATAATAGCAAGTCTGCTTGCCCAGGCCTCACACTCCAGCTTCAGTCTCTTTATTGCTTCAAATCAAACCCTTTGCAATTAACTACTAATGCATCAATGGCACTGGAAACTACAATCAATCCCAAGAAGATAGGAGCTATGAGATAAATTGGAAATAGAATAGATAGTTCACAGGAACTCCTTTTTCAAATTTTAACTTATTCAAGACCATTTCAGGAACTGAGTGATCCAAATAGGTAAGATGCTATCATACCACCTGACACACCTTCTTCCTTGCTTGGTGCCCTCTGAGGTTGGGTGCTGCCTGGTTCTTCATCTTCTTGGTATTTCTGAGTAAGTCTAACAAAAAGAGCTCTCTGCACTGCAGGGAGGAGACCTGGTGCAGGCAGGGGGCCATGGCCTGTCACATTACTGCTGCTGTCAGACCCACTGCCGCGGGTAGGTGAGTCTTGAACGATAGGAGGCTGATGCTGGGCAAATTCACCATGCCACGTCCCATCTACAGACATAACACGGAAAGAGACACTGATTTAGCGTAAAACTCCACTAGACAAGTACCACTGTGAGTTGTAAGAAACTGAGTTACAGTAATATCACATTTGATTATCAGATTATTATGAGATTGTAAGCACTTTTCAAGGTTATCTAAAGGTCTATTGTTACAAATATTTGGTTAAATTTAAATCATATTTTAATGTTTCAATTTCATCACATTTTACGTTGCTTTATTTAAAACATGCATTCTTTCCATGCTTTTAAAGAAAAATAGGACTCCAGATATTTTAAATTAGAAATGAGTTATTTCAAAAGGTAAGCTTACCACCAGAGTTATTGGGTGGCTGAAAATTATGTACAGCATGCTGTGAATAGTAATTATCATAAAACTCAGCTGGGTTTTGTAAGGACTCATAATTGGTATTGAGCTGCATTTCACCAGGACTTTGCAGGTGTGATGAACCTGGAGAACAGTGATTCTCTCTAGGTACTTTCATCATGTGTTCTGGAAAGCCAGGGCAATGGTAAGCGCCACTCATATTTGGTGGTGTCAAAGGTGTATCCGGTTGAACAAGTACTCCCGCTTGACTGTGAGGGCCTACAATTCCAGGTGGACCAGGCGGCAAAGGTGGGCTCTGCGGCATTGGTAGACCAGGAGGTCCTGCGCATGGATGATGTCCAGGGGAGCCTGGGTGCATCACAGGACTATTGTGTCCCTGAGACATATTAGGTCCGGGACCTGGACTTGACCCAGAACTATACATATGTTGAGTATGTGGGCTGCTTTCCTGAAATTGTGGTCCTGGTGGTGAGGCACTGTTATAAAATGCTGGTGGCCTGTAGACAAAAGAATAATATTTCTTAGTTCAAAGAAAAGAGGCAAACAAGAATGTTACATTTCTAAATAGATATTGGTTGAATGTTTTACAGTATCAGAAGAGAAAACTATATTTTTAAGAAGCAATTTATTCCATATTATCTATAAGTAGAAACACCAGCATACGTATCGTGCCTTCATTTTAGCACACACGTTTTCTAAATTGCTGCTTACTATCATCTGTTCTAAAACTTAATATTGATGTTTTCAAAAATATAGAAAAATACAAAGATAAATATGATTCATCTCTAATCCTATCACCCAGAGATAAACTTTTTGATTGGTTCTCTTCTAATCCTTTTTCTAGGTACACACAGACCTTTTTATAACAAAATTAGAATTATACTATATAAACGTACTGCTTGTATTATAATTTCTAATTGGTTATTGCTTGACATGAAAAGATTTTAGTTTTTGAATGTTGCTCTTCTTTCTGGGCATCTTACTAATTTAATTACAGTTGGGCCTCCATATCGGCAGGTTCTGCATCCACAGATTCAACCAACTGCAGATCGAAAATATTCAGAAGAAAAAAATTGCAAAAAGTTCTGAAAGCAAAACTTGATTTGCTGTATGTACTCCAGCAACTATTTACATAGTATCTACATTGTATTTACAACTATTTACATAACATTTGCATTGTATTAGGTATTACAGATAATCCAGAGATTATTTAAAGTATACGGGAGTACGTATGAAGGTTATACGCAAATACTTCACCATTTTAAT
This sequence comes from Aethalodelphis obliquidens, assembly GCF_003676395.1. Taxonomy (NCBI): domain Eukaryota; kingdom Metazoa; phylum Chordata; class Mammalia; order Artiodactyla; family Delphinidae; genus Aethalodelphis; species Aethalodelphis obliquidens. The sequence goes on along the minus strand of NW_020837979.1, from coordinate 11,263,987 downwards.
ATAAAGGACTTGAGCATCTGTGGATTTTGGTATCCATGGAGCTCCTGTAACCAATCCTCCTGAGACACCCAGGAACAACTGTACAACTTCTAATAGTTTTGTCAGTGATTCCTTTGGGTTTACTAAGGGAAAATGCCCAAATAATGAGTCTGCCCCACCATTTCTAATCATATCTATTCTATCTTTCTCTTTTTGCATTGACTAGGATCTAATCTATAATATTTAGCCAAGCAGTGGACAGACTTGTCTTCTTCTTGACTTTAATAGAAATACTTTTTTTTTTTTTTGCGGTAAGCAGGCCTCTCACTGTTGTGGCTTCTCCCGTTGCGAAGCACAGGCTCCGGACGCGCAGGCTCAGCGGCCATGGCTCACGGGCCCAGCCGCTCCGCGGCATGTGGGATCTTCCCGGACTGGGGCACGAACCCATGTCCCCTGCATCGGCAGGCGGACTCTCAACCACTGCACCACCAGGGGAGCCCAATAGAAATACTTTTAATGGCTCATATTAACTGTGATATTTGCTACAGATTTCTTATTCCTCAATTGCTGAGATCTCATTGCTTCCCCGAGTCTTCAGGATTAAAAGAATAATCAACAATGGGACTTAGAGCCCAGGTGCACAGACCCTGGTGGATGGGAAACAGGACCGGAAAATGCAAACTTGGATGCAGCCTTATCCAGAGGTTTTCCTCTAACAGCCCAAGGAACGACTTCTCTAAAAGAATGAATATGCTGGAGACATATTACCCACTATTTGAAGATGTTATCAGTGACAGTCCTGCCTCATAACAAGGTGGTAGGAATGCCAGTTCCATCCACCTGGCAGTGCCCTTCAGGATTAGTGTGTGGAGAGGTTTCTGAAGCTGTGTTAAGGATTCTGTACAGAAAAGCACTGATGGCATGGCAGGCAGCAGAGGGTGGGGCAAAAAGGAAGTGGGAAGCAGCAGTTGGGGTGCATGCCAGACATCTGCTACCTCTACCTAAGTTTAATTATATGATTGACATGGAATACAAGTTAGTTTCTTAATAAGAATTTTTAGGGGGAAAATGCAGCCATTTTTTGAAAAATTTAACTTACTTCTTCCCAATTTTATGTGCTAAATCCACAGTAGGTTTTACAACTATTTCAAAGAGAGATGGAATTTTCTTGAAATCATCAGAGAGATCTGTCTGAAAATCATCTTCGGGATCAGAAAAGGGAAAATGCTCTGGTGGGGTTGGCAGAAGCCCAACTCCTGGAGGCGGTTTGGGAAGAGGAGTTATGCCACGCTTTCTAAGTTCTTCTAACTCTCTTTCATCTTCATTTGTAGCTTCTTCTTCAGTATTCAACACCTAAAAATAATTGGCAAGGATTACTATTTCACAACAAGCTTTCTTCCTCACATTTAAAACTGTGACGACTTGAGTAAACTAGTTTTGTCAATAGAAAAATACAATATTAAAGTTGAAATAGATCAGAGATAGCTAACTACTTTTTTATAAAGAATATGAGGTTCAAAGAGGTAAAGGATATTTCTTAAAGTAAATTAGCTTTTTTAGAGGTCAAATTTTGTGGTTACCAAGGTAGTGGGAGGAAGAACTGGATGAAGGTACTAAAAAGGTACAAACTTCGAGCTATAAGATAAATAAGTACTAGGGATGTAAAGTATAACATGGTAAATGTAATTAACAGTGCTGTATATTACATATAAAAGCTGTTAAGAGAGTAAATCCCAAGAGTTTTCATCACAAGGAAAAAAATCTTTTCTACTTCTTTAATTTTGTATCTATGTGAGATGATGGATGTTCACTAAATTTACTGTGATCATCATTTCAAGATGTATGTAAGTCAAATCATTATGTTGTACACCTTGAATTTATACAGTGCTGTATGCCAATTATATCTCAGTAAAATTGGAAAATAAATAAACTGCATTTGAACAGAAGCTCAACTGAGAGAAATAAAATTTATGAGGGACTGGTTCAAAAAATTAGGTTTTTTAATGGCAGAACAATGATAAGAACAAAAGATTCTGTTTTTTTTTAAGGTTAAGGCAATTGTATTACTTACTATCATTAATAAGTAAAGGATACTATAACAGGTGCCACTATTGAGCATTTACTATTTACTAGGAGTGGTATGAAGTGTTTCATATACATCACATAATTTAATCTTTTAAGAACAAAAGATTCTTAATTCTTAGTCCAATATTCCTGCTTTTCTAACACATTACATTAACAGAATAAAACATAAACTAACAAGTCCTTGATCTCTCAGCAGAGTTTTATAAACTATGACTTATAAAACATGATTCAAGTCAAATGAATCTGTAATCAAGGTACAAAAATATTACTCACTTTGTCCAAAAGTTTCTTTGTTTCTTTAGTGAGATCATCATGTGAAAATTTACAGTTGTCTCCTTGGTAACATTTTGCTCCACTATGATAGAACTTGCATGGAAATTCATGTAAATAAAAATATTAAGGAATAGACCACGTAAAATCAAACTCTCATATTTTTATACCCAAAAACATAACTGCTGAATCAATGACTTTATTACTAATACTGTACTAAATTTTCTATAATCACACAATTTTTAAAATTTTAAATATTTTAAATACATGGCAAAACATTCAAAAAATTTTAAGTCTCCTCTACTCTATTAAAACTAGAAAACATTTTTTAAGAGCTTAACTTTTGTATTTAAAAAAAACTTGACTGTACAAACTATATTACCTGTTATTTTTTTCTGTCAGTGATAAATGTTTATATCTTCTATCATAACAGAGTTAGTAATGTGGGTAATTAACACAGACTTCCTTAGAAAGAGCTTTGGGTCAAGATTTTACAAATCATCTCCCAAATTACCATAATATAAATTATGCCAAAAATTCTGTGCAAAATCTAGATGCCTTCACCACTGATCAAAAGAGTCATGTTAAAGTTTCAATAGTTTGTTGAGAGCACCATGATACGAAATGTTAAGTATAAATGTTAAGCTTGCATAATTAGCTAATTCCATTAATATTCTTTTTTCTCAATAACCATTTTTTTAATTGAAGTATAGTTAATTTACAATGTTGTGTAAGCTTCAGGTATACAGCAAAGTGATTCAGTTACACATATATGTATCTATTCTTTTTCAAGAAAACAATTTTTTAAAGTAAAAATATTTATGATGGCTATAGCAAATATTATAGTGTAATTTAATTATGTAAACTCTGTTACTTTACTCAATAAAATAAAATATAGAACAAATAAATTTTGTAGCAAGAGCTCATATCTATGAAGAAAATAAAGGGGTCTGATATGTCAAATATCCCAAAAATGAAAACTACAGGCTAATCTTACTTAAAATTTTAGAGACAAACTTCTAAAGAAAATATTAAATCTAGAAGTATAGTGAAAAATATACCATTTTCAGGTAGTGTATGTTCTGGAAATTTCTGGGTAGTTTTAGGAAATTTATTATTGTAATCATCACATTGATAAGGTCAAGAGAGAAAAATCATGTGATCATCTTAGCAGATACAAAAGGCAACTGATAAAATTCAAGATCTTTTTTTGATATTAAAAACTGTTAGTAAAATAAGGATATACATACTTGAGTTTTAAAAAAAATCAATATTAAAACTACAGCCAAAGCAAAAGGGCATTATCTTTGAAACATGTATTATGCTGCCACAATCACTATTATTTAACATTTTTCTGGAAGTATGGACAATACAGTTGAAATTGTCATCCCACAGATGGCATGACTATGGAGAAAAACATAAGAATAGATGGAAAGCTTTAAGAAACAGTTCAGTAAGGTATCTGGTTTCTAAAGAAGTACGTCAAATCTGAAAAAAAATTTTCTTTGATTGAATAAGACAAATTTATCATAACATTTTGATAAAGAAAAAAGGAGTATCTGCCCTAGTAAATATCAAATATAATATTACAGAGGGGAATGGTCAAAGAGCACAACGTGTAACAGTAGTATAGAAGCAGAATTATGCACAGAGGAAAATTTAGAATATGGTTAAGGTGATCTTTCAAATCTGTGAAGAGGGGACAATGAGCTAACCATTTGGAAAAAAAATAAGGTCCTTACTGAAGGACAGTATACATATATATATATATATATATATATTTATTTATTTATTTATTTTTATTATTTTTTTTTTTTAAAGGACCATATATAGTGAAATGCCATAGGGGTAGAGGTAGGAATACAACTGAAATGTATAGATTTCCAAAGGGAGAAGTAGGGAAGAATATATAGTGCTTATCATTAGGTGGTAAGATTTGATAAGACTTTGGTTTAATAATTTCCAACAATGACAATTTATTACTTATGAACCTAAGTAAATAATCATTTAGTCACAGAATAAATATGTTGCGAACTACTCCTTCAGGAAGCACAGTCTCTTGAAATACTTATAAGCTGAGTATATTAAATATGAAGTATATTTATTTCATAGATTTTTTTCCAAAGGGAAGTTATTTCGTTTCCCTAAAGAAAAAAATTCAGTTTGCCCTTTTGAAGTGCAAAGGCTGATTAGACCTGGTTTATATAACGTGCTATTTTAAATTTAAAACCAAACTAGGCTTTCTGGGTTTTACTTATGATTTTTAAAGTCTCAGTGATGCTTGAAAACTACAATATTTTGGTTAACATGTTTTTAATAAAGGATATTATGCATATAAATGCAGTTCTCTCCTTTGGTACAATATCCTTGTAAATAAAATTTGCAGATCTCTTTTCTCTTCTCCAACTCTGCATCATGATCAAATTTACATTGATCTCCCTGTTAACAAAAAAAGAAAAGAAGAAAGAGGGAAAAAAAAGAAACAACTGAATTGAATTTTCTCCATGGTGTTTCATGGTAGAACTATGGTCATATCTCCAGTCTTTAAATAATGAGCTAATAATAATTCAAACAGTCCTTAGAATTCTTGCCCAAGACAGTGGATGTGGCTCTTTGCAGAGAGCCAGCACAGTCAGCATGACCTCAGAGGATACTGCCTGGCTCCACCAGCACTCACCATTTGTAGCTGAGCTACTCTGGGGACTTATTTAACCTCCTGGTTTGGCCATGTTAAAAATGAGGATAATAACAGTGACTACAATTCACTGTGTCACTGTAAAGATTAAAACATTTAATATTAGTAATCTACTTTGAACAGTACTTGCCATACAGTCAGCATCATGTGTTTGTTAAATAAAATCTCATTTCAACAAGTTATATTACTGCCCCAGAATACAATTAAATGAGTTCTGATATACAGTATTCAATGCAAGATACATTTTGAAGAACCAGTTTTATTACAACTATATGAGAAATGAAAAAACTAACCACCCCCTAAAATGACTTTACATTTTAAAGATTATTTCAGAAGTTAAAATGATTTATGATACCCCTATAAATTTACCTTAATACATCTCCCTTCCAGAAAGTATTTACAGATTTGTTTTCCTTTATGTTCCACTGTGTGCTGATTAATAAATTCCTGAGTCATAACCTTCCATTTTTTCCCTGGTTTACTATACTGCAAGAAAAAAAATTATTTAAATAAAACATATGAAGTAGTAAAAAGGTATTAAAATGTATAGTCAAATGAATCTAGAAAGCAGTATACATTGATTATTAAAAGTAGTGAAGACTGGACATTCTGATGCTATTCATTTACTTGGAGAGAGATATGCTTCTAGAAAAGTGCTTATTGCTATACTAGTAGTTGCAAAGAACGCTATTTCTAATTTAATGAGGACATACAACTACATTTTTCAAAATAAAATTATGAAAATCTTGAAAATTAACAATAATACTTTGGCAAAGGTACAATAAAATATTTACTCTCGTGTACTGTTGATGGAAGACGTACAATATCCATACTGTTTGACACAAAATTTGTACTTTTCAGGATTATTCTGAAGGAATTATCAGGAAGGCACACAAAGAGTTATTCACAAAAATAACTACTGCAGAATTATTTACAAGTAAAACAAACAAACAAAACAAAATCTAGAAATACTGTACCCATCCAAAACTAGGAGACAAGTCAAACACATTATGATACACTTAGGTGGTAGAATATTATACTGTCATTAAAAAATCATGGGATGGAAAGACAATTTGGGGACATAAGAAAATGTTCACAATACCTTACCAAGTGAAAATGTGACCCCAGTTTATAATAATAAAGACAAAGAAAAAGACTAAAAGAATATACCCCTACCTTTAACAGTGTATGTCTCTAGGTATATCTCTAAAAAATTATAGATTGCTTGCGTGTGTGGTTATTTTGTACTTTCTATAGGAAAAAAATGGAGGATGCATTATCTTTAACTTTTAAATTAAGAAAATTAAGAAAAATTAGTATGTGGTAGAAAATCTCACAGCCCTACCTGTTTTTCTTAGTTCTTCTCCTCAGTCTCCTATTCAACTTTTGCTACAAGTATAAGAGGGTGGAGTAGCAAGAGAGTATGAAGCTTAGCCAAGCTAAGGACTTCCACTCATGAGTGCTATAAAATATCACTGTTTTTCAGGCTCTTAGCATGCACAGTGCCTTGAACATCGAGGAGCTTAATAACTATTGATATTTGCTCTTCTGATGTGATATCAGGTTTCCCTTTTCCCTCAATTTGTTAGAAGATGGAGAACAAAGCACAATCTACTGAAAACAGGAAACTGCCTCTCAGCAAACACTTAAGGAAATAGGTGGCTAAACTTAAATCTGACCCTCAGGGCTCCCAACTGATGAAATATACATTTTACTAGAAGGATTCTGAAAAAAAGTACAAGAATACCAGGAAAATAGAGAATCTTTGAGGTTCTTTTAAAAAAATACATATATATACCCAAATTGCCCAAGGAAAACGCAAAGAAACTGCTTATACTCTACTCTGATAGGATCATTTAAAATGTCTTAAATCTACGTAAATTTTACTTACAAACATTTTCTATTTCTAGGCTCACTTAGAACAGGTAGATATAAATGACCAGTTCACATATGCCTTCTGTACAAGGAATTGTGGCTGTAATAAAATAGGCAGCCAAAGAGAGTGCATTGTGCAAAGTCAATGAGCCAACTTGAGGAATATAACTCTGAAATTAAAAAGTAAAAATATTAGGTAATCACCCTCCCCCCCAAAAAAACGCTGAAAAATGTACCAAGTTGTACCTATATTTCATTAATAACTTACTCTTTCTATGTTACTTTCTAATGATACACCTCGTTGTCTTAACGGAGGATCGCTGGGGGCTGTTTTTTTTCCAGTTTAGTTCTGTTTAAACAAGTAGCAAGTACTGCAGTACCCATAACTATGGGAAAACTGACTATAATCAAGGTATTCTAGAAAATCTAAAGCAACTTGAACAAAATTTCAGGATAAAATAAAGTGCCTAGAAGGTCTTTTAAGCTTGAGCGTACAGAAGAACCACAAATGTCCTCTATACATTTAAAAAATTTTTAATTTAATTTTTATTTTATATAGGAGTATAGCTGATTCACAATGTTGTGTTGTCCTCTATCCTTAAGATCTTTTATGAACTATAAGAGCTGGAAGAATGACAGAAGTAATCTAGTTCATCACCCTTACTGGACAAATATGAAAACTGAAGATTAGTGAAGTTAGTGACTTGCCAAAGTTTACGTTTCATGTTAGGAGAATCAAGATAGAACTCTTTGCACTGTATCACACTGTTTCAAAGAAAACACAATTCAAGAAAGAGGGAGAAGGAATTCCCTGGTGGTCCAGGGTTAAGACTCTGCGCTTCTACCGCAGGGGGGCATGGGTTTGATCCCTGGTCAGGGAACTAGGATCCCGCAAGCTGTGCGGTGTGGCCAGAAAAAAAAAAAGAAAGAAAGAAAGAAAGAGAGAGAAGGAAAAGACAGAGAAAGGGAGGGAAAAACCAAACTACCCACTTGGTGATTTTAAAATTTATTTACTCTAGAGGATGTATTATATTGGTATAGGGAACAAGAGCATAAAAGATTTTTTAAATATACTAAAAGGAGGAGGAAATTAAAGGATCTACTGGGAAAAGAATATGTATTTATAAAAAAAATTTAATAGCTACTATAAAGACTAAAAAATTTTAGGAGTTTTATGGCCAAAAGACTGAATAAGGCTTTAAAATCCATCAAAAGTTTGCATGTTCTGTGACTATACTTGAGTTTTCAAGAAAATTAGTGTGGACATGCAGGTATTCCTAAATTTATCTGGCCTTTGGAGGATATTATACTCCTTGAAAAGGCAAGGGTAAAAATGGGTCTATGTTGGCCACTCCAAGTATGTTCACTCTACCCTGGATGGGCCTCCACCAAAGCACTCCTGAACATGAGCTGCTTCCTTGGACTCTGACACGCTCCTGCTTGTTTCTGGAACCGTAAGAAGAAATCTCTCATGAGAGCCAATAAACTGACATAGTGTTAATAACATATTTTAATCTTGATAAAGAAAGGAAACATATTCTAAATCTGATAAATGTAAAAGAAAGAATTTATTCTGATTTTCTACTACATGATAAAGAAATCTTTTAGTTGCAGCCCAGATCTGCAAACATCTAAAATGTCAGTGCTTGAAGAGGCCATTAGAATTAATACTGTATTCTAATTTTACAGATCGAGCAAACTGAAGCTCAGAGATAGGCAGTAACATGATCAACGCCACACTTCCTTGGAAGCTAATATTTTTTCACATATAGGGTATAAGTACTGAATATAGAAGAAGACTTACTTAGAAAACATTCACACTAATTTCGTCTAGTGAAAGCAGCACATCCTAGACATCTACACGTGTCTAGAAAGATGGACAGGCAGGTTATAGTCACCCAGAAATTCTAAGTTTGTTTCCATGGAGCGGTGAGTTAAGAGTAAATGTTAGTAGGTGTGTAGGAAAAAAGAGTTCATGGTCAAGTAAATTTTGAAAATGATGGGTTGAACAAAGTAAAACAGACTTCTTTATGCCTAACCTGCTCAGAGTGTTTAATACATTAATGTTGACTGAGAATCCCCAAGAGTAGCGTAGCATGTGCTGGGTTTCACAAATTCATTTGGGCCCAAACTTCTTTTTTCTGTTAACAACTCCCTAAGTAGTACCTTAATGAGTACATATTAAGAAATCTTTGCCCATTATCTTTAAACCCAGAAATGAGAAAACTGAGCATTTTCCAATTATAATATGTTACTATCCCTTTTCTTTTTTTTTTAATTTTTAAAAAAATTTTGCCCGCATTGGGTCTTTGCTGCTGTGCACAGGCTTTCTCTAGTTGTGGTGAGTGTGGGCTACTCTTCGTTGTGGTGCGCGGGCTTCTCATCACAGTGGCTTCTCTTGTTGCGGAGCACAGGCTCTAGGCGCGTGGGCTTCAGTAGTTGTGGCACGTGGGCTCAGTAGTTGTGGCGTACGGGCTTAGCTGCTCCGCAGCATGTGGGATCTTCCCGGACCAGGGCTCAAACCCGTGCCCCTGCATTGGCAGGCAGATTCTTAGCTACTGCACCACCAGGGAAGCCCCTACTATCCCTTTTCTATCAATCAAGGTTGCAGCTACTGATAACCCACCCTTGCTCTGTACAATTCAATCAAATCTTACTGGAACAGTGGCAGAATACAGGAATTGGACCACTCTAATCCAGAAAGTCGCTACAAGGTTGAAATGTACTGTTCAGAGTTCAGTTCAATTCAACATGTATTTATTCAATATCTACTATACACATAATTCATAAATTCATCTTTCCAACCATTTATACCTCCTTTTTTCTCTTTTAATGATTTCAACTGTAATAAGTAAGTGAATTTACTGCTATCTCCCTTCTTGGTCCTGCTACATATTGAGCTATTAGCATTTTATTGCCATTTGCATCTAGGGACCATGACTCCTAGGAAAGGAAAGTACAACAGAGAACTAACAGAACAAACATTTTTGCTTTCAGACATATCAATTTTATTTTGAGGTGCTTTCCAACTTACCGATTTTATTTCGAGGGCACCAAAACGTGCATCTGTGTGCTACTACCAAAACTAATTAAAACAATACTTCTTTTCTGGAGTTCATCTATACTCATTCGATCTGAACTGGAAAATTTTCATTTACTAGGAAAGTAGCATTAAAATCACAATGCTGGGCTTCCCTGGTGGCAGAGTGGTTAAGAATCTACCTGCCAGTGCAGGGGACATGGGTTCAAGCCCTGGTCCGGGAAGATCCCACATGCCACGGAGCAACTAAGCCCGTGCGCCACAACTACTGAGCCCACGTGCCACAACTACTGAGCCCGCGCACCTAGAGCCCGTGCTCCTCAACAAGAGAAGCCACCTCAGTGAGAAGCCCACTCACCGCAACTAGAGAAAGCCCACGCGTGGCAACGAAGACCCAGTGCAGCCAAAAGTAAATAAATTAAATAAATAAATTAAAAAAAAATCACAATGCTTTCTTTTGCAGCCAAATAAGTTACAAAACGGAAAAGCTCCTCTCCTCATTAAATATAAATTCTCAGTACCTCTTGAAAGTCATCTGTTCCTGAAAACACATTAGGCCCTTTATTGGCCCTTCCTCCACGGTCTTTGCGTTTGATTTTCTTCGGCAAGCCGCGTCCACGAGCAACATTAAAACTTTTAACCCTCTGTTCAATACCTAAAAAAGTTAAAATGTACTTCAGATAGTTAAAAAAACAGCACACTAGACAATCTACTAGTTTACAGGGAATAGCTTATTTTAAATAGTCTATAATGTACAGTGTATTCTTTTTTTCCCTTTAGATTCAGTGAAAACAATTCAGTCTTTACATTTTACTTCGTGGGTACTGCTCCTTATTGTTTTGTTTCTTAAGGGATGTTAACAACATAAGGAAGGCAAGAAACAAGGACATATACATGGCTGGAGAGGTCAAATCTAGTTTTATTCTTCTCAATTTTCCTTAGAATAAGCAATTAACAATGTTTTCTGTTTTTAAGAGAATTAAATATTACATTCATCTCTAAGGAAGACATTGTAGGTATTCGTGATTAATTTGTGGCAAATTGAGTTTCTACTGATAATGTTGAACAGACATCACATATATCTCCAAGCAAAATTTATACTTGTCTTTTACTTTTGAAAAACTTGATATTTAAAAGTCTCTAAAGAGATACTCAAATGACTAAAATTATATATTAGGGTAGTAAGTTACGATACAAAGTGATTTCTCATTATATCAAAGTCATACTGAACTAATAAGTTTTCTAATGATATTAAACCTACAAAATAGCCAATAGATATATAGAAAAATGTTTCACTTCATTAAAGAAATCAAAGAAATTAAAAATTTAAAGATAACATAACTATTTTCACCTCATAGAATAATGTTGGTAGGGATTTGGAGAAATTGGCATTTGCACACACTGGCAGGGGTGTTATAAATGGCTACATCACCTTTTTGGATATCAACTTTGTATATGGATCAAAAATCTTCAAATGTAGCTATGTCTTTTGACTCAATTCTATATTTCAGCATTTACTCTCAAAAAAAAAAATGTTTGCCAAGATGTGTATAAATATGCAGGGTTAATCACAGAATTTTTAAAAATGGGTGCAACTTAAATCCCAAATAATTACTAACAAACAAACCTAACAGTTTAGTAGACAAATTATGGCATATCTATTTAATTGAATAGAATGTAGACATTAAAATCTACTCATTAACATCAGAATGACTGAGGTACAATTCACAGTTAAGGGAGAAAAACAAGTTATAACAGTGTATATAGTTTTTTGTTAAAAAATAATTGTCAAAAAATTCTAGACGAATGTATACCGGGGAATTCCCTGGCAGTCCAGTGGTTAGGACTCCGTGATTCTACTGCAGGGGGCCTGGGTTTGATCCCTGGTTGGGGAACTAAGATCCCACAAGCTGTGGCACAGCCAAAGGAAAAAAAAACAAAGTATACCAAAAATATTAATAGTAATTGTCTCTGGGAGTAGGGATTCAAACTGCTTTTGTTTTATCTTTGATCTTTGCTGGGTTATCTTTTCTACACATAGAAAAAGTTTTCTACATTTGACCATATATTATTTTCATAATTCTGGGGGAAAAATGAAAGTCAAAATAAAATGCAATACTCAATTCTTTCACAGAACAAACAGAAAGAGTTTGAAAGGAAGAACCCCAGGTGGGAAGGGATGAACAAGGCCTCTACATTCCCCTTATTCCCCAAGTGGAATGATCCCTGACACCACTATGTCTGGACTCCAGGAACAAACTTACTAATTACAATAGCATATGCATAGACAAATTCCTGTCTCTTTAGTTCAACAAAGCCTAGATCCACATTTTTCAAAGGAATTTTGCTTGGAAATCAAGAAAAAATAAAGCCATAAAAATAACCAAATTTACTCGTAACTGATTCCTTTTTTCAATGATAATTAAATGATAGTTACATAGGGCTTGGTGCTCACTACTTCACCTCAGCCTCATCTCGCTCCAGTTTTCTTGAAGCAGACATATTGACTGGACAGTTCTTAAGGCTGATTTGACCCTGATGTTACCCATAATTTCTATGGCAATCTTGTACTGGTCTCTCCAGGGACGATGTACCTCAATATAGCAGATGAATAGGTTATCACTCCAGAAATTTCTTTAGATTATGTTCTTATTTCTGATCCTGAAGGATGTCTATAGTCCTGAGTACATTTACATAGTGAAGATGATCACTACATTTTAAAGCCTAATAAAAGAATAGCTTCCCAGGATTCTGTCCTTAACAGGTCTAAAACATAAAGTAACCCAGAGTAACAGAGACAGCTGAAAAAGGTAGGTTATTTCTTTCAGTATATTGATACCATATAGAAGGGAGGGGAAAAACATAACAGGAAAGTTGTTCTACATTTTTATACACTTTAAAAATATTAAGAAATCTTTTAGATTCAAATTTTAAAATATCATGCAGATTGAAATATTTGTAGATTTTTGTCCTCAAGGTCTACAAATAAAAAAAAAACGAATTCAGGAAGCACAGGAATAAGCTGATCATGAGAAAGGGCAAAGAAATTTAAGATTTTACTTCATATTTACCTGTTTTAATAAGGTTCTCATATTAAAAAACAGACAATTTCAAACTTACCTTGCTGAATCCCTTTCAATCTTTGTTTTTTCCCTGGTTCTTTAGAAAAGGATGATCCTAAAGCAGTATTTGAGGTTTCTTTAGCTTGCCTGTATTGTTTCAGCCGACTGGCAAAATCTTCCTCTGTTTCCTGACTGTAGTTACCAAAGTTGTCATCACTGTAGTTACCAAAGTTATCATCACTGTAGGTACTGTACTCATCATATTCTTTACTTTTAAATTTTCTGTTATGTTGACTCTTCTTTGATGCCATGTAGCTTCCTGATATATGTCCATGCTAAGTGAAAACGCACAACCGTTATCAAGATTTTTCAGTTATATATAGGAATTGATAGTAACACAGGACATCTTTTCCCCCCCAGAAAGCTGGGAGAAAGAAGGGGAAAAGACAGTTATTAGTTCTGCCTCTTGGTTAGAACTTATCTATGGCACTATTTAAAACTAAGTTCAAAAAGCTAAATGCTACTCTGATGTTATTAAACATTATAATGTTCATAGAACATTGCTGGAGAGTGTGTCTTGTTCACTTTTTGTTTTCCATGCCCATGTCTTATGTTTCTCATGCTCCATGCCTCAATATTTATACACATAAGAGTACTTTAAAATCCATACTGTCATACAAAAATTCCGTCTCCAAAAAACTGAAGAGGTCTTTTTGAAAACAGAAAAAAAAAATAGCGAAATAGCTTGGAGCAAGGGTAGAAAATATATAGAGTCTCCTAAGATTCAAAAATTCCCACATGACACGTTTAAGCATATTATATTTAATTAAAAAACTATATGTAAAGTCAAATTTGTAAAAAGAAAATATTTATATTTGAGGTCTAATAGAAAAAACAGAGATTTCCCTAATAGTAAAAAACATCTAATGAATAAATTGCTCATTAGAAACTATTTATTGCACTTATACATTATTAATTTTATTGCTTTTTACTAAAGCATGTAAAAACAAAAAATACATCGTAGTCCTAGAAGTTCATTTAATGATAGTATTCAAGTATATCTCTATTTACTGAAATATTTTTATTACTTCTATCATATCTGTTGTCAATTTTTTTATAAGAAAGCAAGAAAAAAATTGCACATAGGGCTTCCCTGGTGGCGCAGTGGTTGAGAGTCCGCCTGCCGATGCAGGGGACACGGGTTTGTGCCCCGGTCCGGGAGGATCCCACATGCCGCAGAGCGGCTGGGCCCATGAGCCATGGCCACTGAGCCTATGCGTCCGGAGCCTGTGCTCTGCAATGGGAGAGGCCACAACAACTCTGAGGCCCGCGTACCGCAAAAAAAATTGCACATAATTACAGCTTGAGGATCTAGAAAAAGTCAGACCATGACTCATTTTCAGTTTAGTACATTTTAAATGTGATATAAAAATACTGCCCTGGCAGAATACCAACACGAGACTGTGTTTTTAATAAAATGCAGAGAACATACAGAGTGAAGTAAGTCAGAAAGAGAAAAACAAATATCGTATATTAACTCATATATGTGGAACCCAGAAAAATGGTACAGATGAACTGGTTTGCAGGGCAGAAACAGAGACACAGATGTAGAGAACAAACGTATGGACACCATGGGGGGAATGCGGGGGTGGGGGGGCGGGTGGTGGTGGTGGTGGTATGAACTGGGAGATTGGGATTGACATATATACACTAATATGTATAAAACAGATAACTAATGAGAACCTGCTCTATAAAAAATAACAATAAAATAAAATTCAAAAAAAAGTAAAATTCAGAGAAATATTAAGTCCTTTTCAGCAATTATAAAATAGAGAAAAAGTATATAACTAAAGCAATCAAGAAAATCAATTAGCTCATCAGTTTTAAATTTTGAAGACATTATATTAGATTTCCAAATTTTTTTAAGCAACATTTTTAAAGTTTATAAACTGTTCTCAGTCTAGCACTTCAGAAATTCAGAAGGGGATCTACAATTATAGCCAAAAGACTGTTTCTTACATTTAAAAAAAAGCCACTATGAAAATAAAACAAAAAATAATTGCTTTGATTAAGTTGAAGATTTATTAGTTGAGTGGCACTTACATTTCCTTTTATAAAAAATGTGATTACATTAATTCTTCAAAAATATATTTCAATGCCTAATGAGCAAGGATTACTCTCTGTTAATGGGCGAGTACGAATTTTTCTCTAGAGATTAGATGCTTTTCACAAAAGCTTTAAGTCTTAATATTAATCCAATTCTCTGATTTTTCACAGCCTTTACAAAAATAATCTCCATAATTCCTACTTTTTCAAGCAGAATTATCCCTAAACTTTCAATCCATCCCTCCCTTGTTTTCCCAACTGCAAATAATCCTAATAGCCCTCTAATTATGCAAACCTCAGGGCTTCTTCTGCAGTGACAGACTCTAATGTGGCTTGCTGCAGTGCTTAGTGTTTGCATCAGGGCACCACCCATGCGGTGCAAGCTCTCCAGGAAGCGCTAAATGAATGAGGGGTTACAGAGCAGCCCCAGTTCTCTAGGAGAGTATCTCCTCGTGCTTCACATGTTCACCATTTGGAATGAACAAAATGTACTCACCAGCAAGGATCTAGCAAGTATTTTTAAAAGCCCTCCTAAAGATAAAAGAAATGAAAAAGACTATAAATTTTACTGAAGGATATAGTTTCTCCAATCACTTTGCTTATTGATTATTAGGCTATCTACCTGCTAGAATGTCTGTGGGGGCAGATTTGGTTTCTGTTACACAGGCTGTCACTCTAAGCATGAAATAAGAGAACAGGAGACCCTGAACAAGGATGAGGAAAAAGGAGATATATTAAGTACTAATTTAATAGCTAATTTAATAGCTAGATGCTAATACTATATTCTATTGTCGGCCTATAACTGTAGAAGTGTCATACAGTAGATACTCGTTATCTAATCAAATGAGATTTTTAGGATATACTTTCTAACCTCAGTGAGTCAACACTAAACCATATGTGAAGGAAATGATCCTGAACTTTCTCTTCTAATGGCAGACTAGGTAATTTAATTCAGATCAGTCCTCCTCCTAAAAAAATGCAGCAAAGATAGACAAGATATTTCTTTCAGACCACTGTAGACATCAGAGAGCTAACAAATTAGTGAAGGATTACTGAACCGTTTCCCATGGAGTAGATGAAAATCCCCAGAAGTGAGCAGTACTTGGAGCTGTTTTTGCTCTGAAAGCATCAGCCCAGCATGAAAAATCATCTGAAAAGGTTCAACAGCACTTTTGACTATCCTTTCAATCTTTGGGAACAAAAGGAGTCCAGAGTCTGGAAAAAGCGGAAGCCTTAGCGACCCCCACCCACCAGAACTCAGAAAGTCTGGGGTTTTTCAGATACATGCACACTGACCTGAATACTCCTCAGTGCTCCTGAGAGCATCAGGATTTTTCTAGCACAAAATAATATTCAGATTGAAGATTCTGTTCATACAGTGCAACATATTTAAGGAAGACATAAAGTATATCATGTTGTTTTAATTTTTTTTCTGTTTAAAACACATCAAATAATGTTTGCACTTGAAGAGGTAGGTGGCACAAAATTCATATACTGAAGCCCTCACCCCCAGTACCTCAAAATATGACAGTGTTTAGAGAAAGGGCCTTTAAAGAGGTGATTAAGTTAAAATGAGGATGTTAGGGTGGGCCCTGATCCAATTTGACTGCTGCCCTTGTAAGAGGAAATTTGGACACACAGAGACACAAGGAGTCCACGTGCACAGAGTAATGACCATGTGAGGACAAAGCAGCACGAAGGTGACCATCTACAAGCCAAGGAGAAAGACCTAAACAGATCCTTCCCTTGTGGCCCTCAGAGGAAACCAAACCTGCCAGCACCTCGATCTTGGACTCAGATCTAGCCTCCAGACTGTGAGAAAATAAATTTCTGTTGTTTAAGCCACCAGTCTGTGGTATGTTGTTATGGCAGCCCTAACAGACAAATCCATGACATAGTCTTTATTTTCAAAGGTTTAAAATTTGTAGCATATGTCTTATAAAATATTTTTTTAATATCAGAAAGCAAAGAATGAAATTGAAAGTTTAATTTTTCTCTTTAAAAAGCAGTAACTCAAAACCACAGTGAGATATCATTTCACACCAATTAGGAAGGCTGTTATCCAAAACAAAACAAACAAACAAAAACAGAAAATAACAAGCTTGACAAGGATGTGGAGAAATCAGAAAAATCTCATGCATTGTTGGTGGAAATGTAAAATGGTGCAGCCTTTGTGGGAAACAGTTGGTAGTCCCTCAGAAAGTTAAATGTAGAAATAACATATCATCAAGTAATTCCACTCCTAGGTCTATACTCCAAAGAATTGAGAGCAGGGTCTCAAAGAGATACCTATACACCCACGTTCATAGCAGCATTATTCACAATGCGCAAAAGGTGGAAGCAATCCAAGTATCTATCGACAAAATGTGGTATATACATATAATTGAGTACTATACAGCTTTGAAAAGGAAGGAAATTCTGATACGTACTACAACACAGATGAACCTTGCAAAAATTATGGTAAGTGAAATAAGCCAGACACAAAAGGACAAATACAGCATGATTCCACCTATATGAAGCACCTAGAGCAGGCAAATTCATAGAGATGGAAAGTAGAATAGTGGTTACCAGGAGTGGAGGGAGGGGGAAATTAGGTATCATTGCTTGATAGGTACATGGCTTCTGTTTAGGAAGATGAAAAAGTTTTGGAAATGGACAGAGTGATGGTTGCACAACATCATAAATAAACTTAATGTCACTGAACTGTATATTTTAAAATGGTGAAAATAGTGAATTTTTCCAAAGACATACAAATGGCCAACAGACACATGAAAAGATGCTCAACATCACTAATCATCAGGGAAATGCAAATCAAAACCACAAGGATAGGGCTCCCCTGGTAGCACAGTGGTTAAGAACCCGCCTGCCAATGCAGGGGACACGGGTTTGAGCCCTGGACCAGGAAGATCCCACATGCCGCAGAGCAACTAAGCCCATGTGCCACAACTACTGAGCCTGCGCTGTACAGTCCGCAAGCCACAACTACTGAGCCTGCATGCCACAACTACTGAAGCCCGTGTGCCTAGAACCTGTGCTCCACAACAAGAGAAGCCACCGTGCACCGCAATGAAGAGTAGCCCCCGCTCCCTGCAACTAGAGAAAGCCAGCACACAGCAACAAAGACCCGATGCAACCAAAAATAAGTGATTAATTTTTAAAAAGCACAAAAACCCACAAGGACATATCACCTCACACCTGGCAGAATGGCTATCATCAAAAAGACAAGAAATAACAAGTGTTGGTGAAAATGTGGAGAAAAGGGAACACTTGTACGCTGTTGGTGGTAATGTAAATTGGTGCAGCCGCTGTGGAAAACAGTACAGAGGTTTCTCAAAATATTAAGAATAGAACTACCAAATATCCAGCAATTCCACTTTGGGGTATTTTCCCAGAGAAAATAAAAACACTAATTCGAAAAGATATATGCACCCCTATGTTCACTGCTGCATTGTTTATAATAGCCAAGATATGGAAGCAAGCTAAGTGTCCATTAACAGATGAACGGATAAAGAAGATGCAGTATATATATATATATATATATATATATATATATATATATATAT